>NW_022990911.1:830384-1055028 GCF_902827175.1 Gymnodraco acuticeps
GGAGTCTTCTCATAATTTGAAATATTGAAAGGCCTAAGCCTGTCAGATCCAGACTATAAAGAATGGAGAGGAATAACTTTGAGTGCTGCACAATATCGAATGGACTGGGCTTTGGAATTCAATTATGAAACTGAGCTGACCCTGGAGTGTATTAAGCACACTCTTTCCCTGTCATTCATCAGAGGAATAAAGAGGATGCATGTGGTTCATTTTGACAAGAAGATTGCAATTTCAATTCCTCCATTTAAAAATGTGTGTCTGAGCCATTGCCTTTTGATTTAGTACAGATAGGCATGAGACGCAGAAGATTAATTATATCGCATTTACTGTTCCCTTACTGCATGTCAAAGATTTAACGAGATGGATTGCCATGACATGGTGGGAGTACCGAATGTATAGTTTCGAAGACAATGGACTATATGCAAGAACTTTTCCATAATTGTAACCAAAACTTTGTTTTTCTGAGATGTATGGGCGTTCGAAGCTGGATTCATTCAACTCTTAACTGCCAAAACGTGACTTAAAACCCAAAAAAAAAGCTTGATTCGAAGTGAAAAAGTCCAATATTTTTATTTCTAATCTATTCTGACTGATTCCGATTATGGGTCGCGTTATCTTAATTCAAATAAAGCCCCTTTCCCATAAAAGAAAAGCACTAACATCTCACTTTGGAAATTCAGATTCCTTTATGGTTCTTAAGTTTATATCAAATAAAAATGTGTCTATGGCACCAGCAAATAAAACAGCACAACTTACAGTTTACACACAAAAACCTTTAGCATCTTAGAGTCCAAAAGGTACTACTTGGCAGTCATGTTCATTAAAATAGAGCATGACAAAAACAAAGATAGTCAGTGGTATTAAAAATAAATAAATATACATTTAAATAGATTGATGTTTTGGTGATGGTGTTGTTTGCAGAATGTGTTTGGGGGGTGGGAGGGAAGCCTATTGCATCACTAAGCCACCAGGGTGGGTGGAGGGGGTCTGTAGGACGGGCTTGGGCTGACAGCCCAGGGGCACGGAAGAGGACCAGGAAGGGGTCTCGGGCGGACGGCCCGGGGGCAAGGCAGAGGACCAGAAAGGGGTCTCGGGCGGACGGCCCGGGGGCAAAGCAGAGGACCAGGAAGGGGTCTCGGGTGGACGGCCCGGGGGCAAGGCAGAGGACCAGGAAGGGGTCTCGGGCGGACGGCCCGGGGGCAAGGCAGAGGACCAGGAAGGGGTCTCGGGCGGGCGGCCCGGGGGCAAGGCAGAGGACCAGGAAGGGGTCTCGGGCGGGCGGCCCGGGGGCAAGGCAGAGTCCAAAATGGGGGTTATGGAGGGGCGAAGGCCACCGCGGGCGAAGGGGGCCGAGCATGAGGGCGAGGACTGCGGCCGGAAAAGTCAGGGGGCCGAGCATGAGGACGAGGACCGCAGCCGGAAGAGTCAGGGGGCCGGGCCCGAGGGCGAGGACCGCGGCAGGAAGAGTCAGGGGGCCGGGATCGAGGGCGAAGACCGCGGCTCTCAGGGGGCCGGGCTCGAGGGTGAAGACTGCGGCTCTCAGAGGGCCGGGCTCGAGGGTGAAGACTGCGGCTCTCAGAGGGCCGGGCTCGAGGGCGAAGACTACGGCTCTCAGAGGGCCGGGCTCGAGGGCGAAGACTGCGGCTCTCAGAGGGCCGGGCAGGACCCGGTGTCGGAGCTGGTGGGACAGGCCTCGGCAGGATCCCCCACGGAAGAGGACCAGGACACGGGATTTGCAGGATCCCCGGCAGGAGAGCAGTCGGCGGGGCCTCCAACGGCACAGTACATAGGATTGGTAGGACCCCCGGCAGGAGAGTAGACGGCGGGACCTCCAACGAGACAGGACAAAGGGTTGGCAGGACCCCCGGCAGGAGAGTAGTCGGCGGGGCCTCCAACAGCACAGGACAAAGGGTTGGCAGGACCCCCGGCAGGAGAGTAGTCGGCGGGGCCTCCAACGGCACAGGACAAAGGGTTGGCAGGACCCCCGGCAGGAGAGTAGTCTGCGGGACCTCCAACGAGACAGGACAAGGAGCTGGCAGGACCCCCGGCAGGAGAGTAGACGGCGGGACCTCCAAGGGGACAGGACAAAGGGTTGGCAGGACCCCCGGCAGGAGAGTAGTCGGCGGGGCCTCCAACGGCACAGGACAAAGGGTTGGCAGGACCCCCAGCAGAAGAGTAGACGGCGGGACCTCCAACGAGACAGGACAAAGGGTTGGCAGGACCCCCGGCAGGAGAGTAGACGGCGGGCCCTCCAACGGGACAGGACAAAGGGTTGGCAGGACCCCCGGCAGGAGAGTAGACGGCGGGACCTCCAACAGGACAGACATACGATTGGTAGGACCCCCGGCAGAGGAGTAGTCGACGGGGCCTCCAACGGGACAGGACATGGAGTTGGCAGGACCCCCAGCGGAACCTCCAACGGACCAGGACATTGGGTAGGGACTTGAGACGTGACTCGAGAGGAGACTCGAGAGGGGAACCAAGGGGGAACTCGAGACGTGACTCGAGAGGGGACTCGAGAGGAGACTCGAGAGGAGACTCGAGAGGGGAACCAAGGGGGAACTCGAGAGGGGACTCGAGAGGGGAACTAGAGGAGGAACTAGAGAGGGGAACTCGAGAGGGGACTAGAGCAGGGACTAGAGCAGGGACTAGAGGAGGGACTAGAGGAGGGAACTGGAGAGGGGACTCGAGAGGAGACTCGAGAGGGGACTAGAGAGGGGACTCGAGAGGGGACTAGAGAGGGGACTAGAGAGGGGACTCGAGAAGGGATTTGAGAGGAGACTGGAGAGGGGACTAGAGAGGGGACTAGAGAGGGGACTCGAGAGGAGACTGGAGAGGGGACTAGAGAAGGGATTTGAGAGGGGACTAGAGAAGGGACTCGAGCAGAGATTTGAGAGGGGACTAGAGAGGGGACCCGAGAGGGAACTCGAGAGGGGACTTGAGAGGGGACTCGGGTAGGAACTGGAGTGGGCACTCGGGTAGGAACTGGAGAGGGCACTCGGGTAGGAACTTTAGAGGGGACTTGAGTCGGTCGGTACGCCGACAGGACACGGGGAGCTGGCGTCGGCTGGGGAGCCAGCAGGAGACGAGGTGCTGGAGTCGGCCGGTACGCCGACAAGACTCGGGGAGCTGGCGTCGGCTGGGGAGCCAGCAGGAGACGAGGTGCTGGAGTCGGCCGGTACGCCGACAAGACTCGAGGAGCCAGCAGAAGACGAGGTGCTGGAGTCGGCCGGTACGCCGACAAGACTCGGGGAACTTGTCGGCGTTCCCCGAGTCGACAAGTTCCCCGAGTCTTATACCATTTTGTACAATAATTATAATGAATAAATTCAAACAAACTAAAACTTACAGCTGATTAATAACGGTATCTAACTTGAGTTTTTATTATATCAAAAACCTGTTGAAATGCTTCTGTTATTTTTACTGTCCCCCAAAAGCACGTCGGCAGCCTCCAGGAATGCTTCTTTCACAACTTCGCCGTCTTTGAAAGACTTCATGTGTTTCTCAAGAACGTGACTGTCACGATAAGATGCTATGGTAGCAGCCTTGCTCTTGTTGTTGGGCCTGGTGGAAATGGACTGCTGTGCATTTAGCTGTCCTCTCAGGCCCCTCCCCTTTTGGGAGCGTAGGGCAGAATTAGGAGGGAATTCCGTCTCGTAGCGTTTGTGCACTGTTTTCAAATGCCGCTCCTAAATTACCCTTCTTCGATAAAGCCACGCTCGCATTGCAGATGAGACAGATGGACTTTGAATTGGAATAGATAAAACAATAATCATCTTCCCACTCGGAATGACAATTATATATGTTTTGCTTCTGCCATAATTGCGGTCTTGTGTGTGTGCAGACTGTCACTCCTGGTGTTGACACGGACAACGTTAGCGAACTAGTGCACTGCCCACTGCTCACCAGCCACGCCCCGACACATGGGGTCACGCCGGCCAATCACAAAGCTTTGATGCGTTCAAGTGCATTATTCTGGCACAGGAAGATTATGTTACAGGACATTAACGATAAAACAGAATATTGTTGTTCTATTTTAAGACACATCTCGCGATCGACTGGGAATCTCCCCGCGATCGACTGGGAATCTCCCTGCGATCGACTGGTTGGGCACCCCTGGTTTAGCTTATGATGATCAGCAGCCCTATGAGCTCATTGTCTCAGTGTATCATCAGGAATACAGAGACACACACACATAATTTAAATAAGAGTTTTTTTAACAGTCCACGATCTACCCACCACAGTCGCGATCGACCGGTCGCGATCGACTGGCTGGTCTAAAGGCTTGCTTGTAGTATTTTCTTCTGACCATTGAGACTCTCAGCCTGCGACCTGATTGACAAGGATTTGTACAATCACTCCGTTTCCCTTAAATACTCACTAGTGATATGTCCGTCGCAAACAACGTTTTAAGTGAACGACGGGAGCCGGCTCGCGCTCGCGAACAACCCGTTTTTGTTTTGTTTAGTAATACAAGAGAGAATTATATGATGATCTCCGCGCTACGAGTGCTCCGTGCATGATGCAGTGACATGTAATATCCAAGGATTAGAGACGGTTGGATACTGCTGTTTTGAGCACTGCAATATATTCATTTTCATTATGTTATTTATTTATCATTATTTTTAGGCTCAGCAAAGATTTGTTGTCAGTTTGTATAGGTGTTGCTATCTGCTTTTTTTCAGCGTGGTTCTACAATCAGAGCGTTACAAGGGTCTGTAAATGCAATGAAAACAATTGGCCACAGCAAATCTTTTATATTAAAAAAGTAATTTTTACTTTTGAATACTTCAGTACAAAGGATGTATTGAATAATTTAAGTGATATGTGTACACATATAAATCATTAGTCAAAACAGGGCTACATTTGATTGAATTATAAAAGGTATATTTCGCAGATAAACCTAGTAACCCCGCCCCCTTTGGGCGACTGTGGCTGCGAGGGTGCGGTCGTCTTTCAACCAGAAGGTTGTGGGTTCGATCCCAGCCCATGCAGTCAACATGTCGATGATGTATCCTTGTGCAACACTTAACCCTGAGTTGCTCCCGATGGCATGGCCAACGGTGTGTGAATGTTAGGTCCTAGAGCAAGTGGTTCTGCTCTGTATGAATGGGTGAATGACATGTATGTAAAGCGCTTTGAGGGGTCGTAAAGACTGGATGAAGCGCTATATAAGTACAGTCCATTTACCCTTTAAAAAAACAGCTCTTTTGAACGGCTCTCGCAAAGGAACGGGCCATAAGATCCGGCTCCCTTCAATGAGCCATAATTCCCATCACTAATACTCACTCTTGGCTGATCATTGTTAAACACACTTCATTCAAACTCAACAGAAACAAAAGGAAATCATCAATGTTTTTATATACCATTAAAACAACCACTAACTGGTTTGAGAGTTTGAAAGAGATGGATTCAGTAATACGTTTAAGGTAACACCATTGCCAACATTGGATCTGTAATGTCCACTGGCCAATAGAGAGGAGTCTATAGCCTAATGTAATGAGGTTCTCTCACATTTAAAGATGTAAAGGCAATCAAGACTTGTAGTATTCTCTGCTCTTACTTCCTGTTTAAGCAACATAACAAATATATACTTACAGATTAGCTAGCGTGGCAGTACACTCTTGTACTAAGTACCTTTTCATGCCACTTAATCCATGTTTTAAATCCAATGTGTGTACTCATGTCAGAACCTGCACACAAAAACAGCATTCAGATTTTTATTAAACATCAAGAGGCCTTTTAATCCATGATGGACCCTCATTAGGGCAGGCTGAATATAACCGTGACACGTCGCCTTATTTTCCACCGACAGAGATTGACACGGAGAGTTACGGAAAGACAGGCATAGAATGTTCTGCATCCTAGTCTTTGCTTAATGCTAGATAATTCCCTGTCATGGAGAAATGCAGTTTGTTATTATTGTTTTGGCATGTGTAAATACACATGCCAAAACAATTTATCATGTCAGTCTTTCTCTACATAAACCCTCTTTACTTTCTCATCTTACTATTACTGAAATTCCTCTCACTATGGAAACTGGAAGTTAGAGTAGAGACAGCAAAGCACATTAAAAAATATATTGCAGTGAAGCTTCACTCAGCAGAAAAAAGTGAGAATGTTATTGAAAATACGACATATAAATGCTTTTGAATCAAGACCAGGGTTTGTGTACATTGTCACTCCATGGTTTAATTTTTGGTAATGACAAACAATCACCTTAAAAAAATGTAAGGAAATCTTGAAAGAGAAAGAGATGATGATGGACAGGTGCAAATGAAACAAAAGCAACAGGTCTTTTGGTGTGAAGGTGACAGAATGTCTGTGTGTAATGGAGCTTGATAATGTTATTAACAAGGCTTTGCTTCAGCTCGCTTGATGGAAAACACATTTACATTCAAAACAAGTATAGAGTGGAAACAGATTCAAGAATTACACCATTAGTTTATCAATGTGAATGAACTGAATATTCTTAAAGCAATTTAATGTGATTGATAGAGCAGGGTTAAAATATATTCAAATCTCAAATTCACCTTTTTGCAATCATGGGGGTATTGGGGTTAAAGCCAAATACAACTTCTTTAATGCCTTCAACTAACAATTCTTTCTGGAAGAAATATACGGAATACATCAGTGACCTCCATCCCCTCTTGGCCAATTATTCAACTCTTCTCCATCTCAAATGTACATGAATATGATTGACTGTGAAGTGACACTGTCTTTAAAGATGTCCCACAATAAAGGAGCTCTTGGTCATTGTGTGGTTTCCCGCAAGTGTCTGTCGCCCCATGCTTGGTGGTTACCACCCTTTAACCCTTCTAAATATAGTTGTCGTTTCACGTCATGTCAAGAGAGCCAGCGTTTTCCAAGCAAAGGACTTTATTTTGTTTATACCAAGAGCCATATTTACTCAGTCTTGTAGTGTTTCCTGTTAACGTCACCTATTATACAAAATCCTCTTTTTCAAGTATTTTATACATAAATGTCCCCTATGTGTAAAGAGATTCTGAAAGTTTCAGGAACAAATACTTTTTTTGTCCTGATCCATTTATATAAAAACCTTTCTGAAAATGATCAGATTTTGGTCACTTTGTCATAACGTTTTTTTGGCTTGTGTAACCTATAGAGTGCCGTAGTGACGCATACTAAAAACGATGGTTGTTACCAAGTGGCTGAATAGGACTACAGAAGTTGTCCAGGCCGTTGTACGCCATTACACCGAACACGTAAAACACTCCTCTAAGTTAGTTTGCCCTGTTCTGCTTGAAAGCAAGTCCCTGCCTCCTGCAAACTGTTAAAACAAACACTTCAACTCGTACCATTTAGAGTCTGTATGTTTGAATATGGATCTTAAAGGAGACCTATCATGCTATATTTAAATGATATAGTGTATGACCATACCTATATAAAGTATATTTATACATTTTATTTTTCAAAATACCAAACAGATCATTTTTTAGCCATGCCTCATTTCGCTCATTTTCGCTCTATTCCAAGCCTGTCTTTGAAAATTCTGAGCAGCAGCTGACCACGCCCCCCTGCAGAAGAGCGGGGCATGAGCCGGTGAGAGTCACGTTACCATGCTTGCTGTGATTACTTGTGGAATAAACATGTCATCTCAGAGCAATGCATGTGTTCAAGCGTATTATCAATTTGATCCAGAGACTGACCCTGAAGCAGCGGAGGTTTTGGTGGAGGTGCAAACATCTCGGTTGCAGCAGGACGTTTCTGAATGGTTAGTTGACAAGCTGTTGTCCCTATTTATTTTACTCTGTTTGTTACGATGTGTGCTACTTATTCCGTTCATATGTTGGCTAATTAGCAAGAATGCTATGTGTACAGTTTATAACTTAGAGCTTGTAACGCAAAAACAGCGATACATATTTATATATATATGATAATATATACATATTTATAAAGGGAGACATTCATATTTTCAGCATATATACAATGGCCTCATTGCGTTTATTAATAGTTTACAGTCCTTTTCTTCCAACATCGTGCAACAACCGTTGGAAAGTTCAATAACTTAGGGTGATAACAAGTATAACTCCAACAACACCTCAGTTGTCAGCAGTGTGTGTAGTTTCATGTGTTTTTAAAAGCTCAGTTATTGACTTCTTTCTACAGGTGTACATGTGCAAATTGCGCCACGATGCCTTCTGAACGGAGAATGTGTGCTGCATGGCGATACCACAGGTAACATTTTTGATAGCTTCACTAAGTTGTCTGTTTAGAGAATACATTTTTCACATGTCATTCAATATATGTTTATCACACTAGGTGTCAAGACGGATGCAGGAACTTGAGGACTCTGTAACCTGTATGGTGGACCATCCTGGATTGGAGCCTGTGTGCCTGAATGTGTTCTCCCTGCAGAATGCATTGAATATTTACAGAGCTGAACATGGTGGACTACAGTTGAGGCAAATAGAGCAGTGAGTGGTTTGTTTGTTTGTTTTGACTGAAATTGTAAAACGAATGCTAATATTGTTCATGGAAATAAATACTGGTGTATATGGCTTTATGCAATCTTTCATTCTGTCATTGTACATGTACTATTATATATATATATATATTATTACACAGCAATGGCATAACACACCCATGTGTACGACAACAAAAGTCCACACACAACCTTATGCTTTTGAAATCAGAATATTCTTTACCCATCCAAACATGAATAATCACGACACATTTGATATCAACTCGGAACTTTATTGTCAAAATCAACGATTCTTTGAACCCATAAAAAAAAAACTAAATGTACTTGTATTTTGTATAAATGACACTAAATATATTTTTTAATGATTTCAGGCATCACAGGTATCTAGCCTAGAGAAGCTTTGTGAGCTGGTGCTGGGGCTTCCTTGGACGCAGGATCAGAGTGGTGATTCCGGCCTGCGTTGTCCTCAGGGAGGCAGGAGTTTCCTGATCCGCGAAATATCTATGTTGGGTTCAGACAGCAGCCAAATTGAACCGAGTAGCATACCCGGAGATGACCTCCTCCCTGTCAAGTCGCTCATATTGGGAACACAGGTCCTCTGGGATGGGTATCTTCAGAAGCTCCTGTGTGAATGGTGCAGGGTCCACAAAGACTTGGTCGAATATCAGGTCCATCAAGTTGGCCACGTAGCCTGTGCAATATTTTAAAAAACACAACAAAAAATGTGGTTTACATTAGTATATGCATGTACAAAACTGAAAGTTATTTTTAATTTATTTATTTTATATTTGTAAATAGTTGTATAATAAATATTTTAAACACTTACGGAATGTGGGGTCAGTCTTTACTGGTTTTGCTCTGCATTCTCCCTTCCTGGCCTTTGGGAACTGCAGTTTATACAGAGGGTTTCCAGTGGATGTAGTGGCTTGTGCACGCTCTGCGTTTTCATTGTAGTGCAGGGCTGCCAGGTACAGTCTTTCATTTCCGCCATGATAAAAAAAAAAAAGTAAATAATAGCAAAGAATGTACAAATTGTCACTAATTAGTAAGTAACTATGGTTTATTTTACCTGCACAACATTCCAAGAAATGGAAACACAACATTCTTTGGAGCAAAGCGCAGGATGACGGCATGGAATGACTCCAAAGATGAAGTCTGTTGGTGTGGGCTGAGTTTGGCCACAGCTTTCAAAATCCTCTTGGTTGAGAGAATTGTCTCCAGCTTGTGAAAGGCCGGCGTTCCTAAGAATTTGAAAATCAAAGTCATATTTGAATTGTCATGCTTTATAGATTGTGTCTGACAACATCCTGTATTCAATAGTTGTCCCTTACAAATATTTATAGAGGAGTAATGTAATATGGTTTATGAACAACATACCTGCAGCCATCCATTGGTATTGCGCAATGCGCAGTGGATGAAGGCACTTGGGGAACAGGGGGTCATCATGAGAGTGGATATCCTGCACGTCCATTTGGCCACTCTCTCAGGCCCGGTGGTGGAGGTTGCTGCAGTCCAGTATATGTGGTTTCTTATACTCTTCACCCACCCTCGAAGTTTTTCGCAGTCCTTCTTTTTTGCAGCCTTCTCCAGTTGCTTAGAAATCCCTAATAAATACATTTAACATGTAGTTAATATACATACAAGTTTACTCAAAATATTATTATATTATTATTATAGAAATTAATATAAAGAAAAATACCTTTTTCTATGTGCCACACATCAAAGAATTGGGTGATGCTGCTTTCCCTTAGGAATTTCTGAATTTGCAGATGTCTGTCCGTGACAATACAGTCCAGAGTCACACCACGTTCCTTTAACAACTCCAGACTCCTTTTCAGGCCCTCTAACTCCATGTGGTAGCTTCCACCAACCTCATTGCTCTGTTATGACACATACAAATAACCATTGATACACACATTTTAAATATAACGTGCAAACAGTGTTAAAGAAAAAAACATTGATATTTCATTTCACCCCACTTACCTGAACCAACTGGAGGTCAACGACTTTGTTGTTCTTCAGGTCCATCGTAGTGTAGCTTCCGAACTTTGCAGAGTGGCCTGTGAAAATATGTTTTACAGTAATTACTTTTCTCTGCGGATGGTGAATTTGTATTTTTGCTTGTAGTGTTTAGCATATGTTTTTCAGGAACCATTAATTGAATAAATCACACATAGTGAAACCCCTTTCTGAAATGTAAATTATATAAAAAATACATACCTGGGGAGTCAGCCCTCATATCACCACCAACTATCACTTTCTCCTCTGCATGGAGCTTCTGTAGCATGCCTTCCTGTGCTTTTTGCCAGTAAGAAACAATCGCTGGCTCAATGAACATCCTGGCATGCCTTCGGAAGGTGTTGTATTTGCATAGCTGCATATTCATTGTTTGAAGACCTAATGGTTGAAAGAAAACCGCAAGAACACATTTTAATCTCAAAGATCACCTGTAGATTTGTTGACGAGTCGATGAGGAGAACCTGGAAAGTGCAAATGAGCTGCCCTTTTTTAAACAGGGAAAGAGCTGAACATGTCATTATTTTATGTCATCATTTTCTCACTCTTGTTATTGTTACCTTGTCCTATCTTATTCAACAACAACATTTGCATTTTCAAACATTGGCAATACAATCTTCTGCAGTTAATTTACCTTTGAAAGTTTGTAGAAAGATGCTCCGTTGACATATGTTGCAACTGATAGCTGCAGGTTTCCAACTGGAGTACTCCCAAGAACAGGCTGGCTATTCCAGTTTCTTGTAAACTGACAATGGGGGCACAGCTGCTGCACTGATATGAATGTACCGATCCTACTGGTTTGTACATCACACACACGCTTGCACACAGGACATGATTCAAAAAGCTCCATGAGGCAGGTCTCATACACGATGTATGTGTTGATCGTCTGGGGGGGGGTTTTGTTCTTGACCACTAAAACAAAAAAATAGAAGTTAAGATCCATCACACAGATTGTTGCTTTAGAGATCTTTGGTGTTTCCCTATTATCAATGTTTGAATTATATACAGCAAAAAATACAATACATAGACAAACTCACACATAGTGATATTTCAGTAACTTACGACATGGCTGTTGTTTCTGTAGCATTTGTTATGGATTCTGCTGGATCATAAGTTGCATCCTGGCCTTCGGAAATCACCAAAGAAGAGCTTCCCTCAAATGGATCTTCGTATTCCTCTTCAAGATCCACACGGGTTCTCTTTGGTGGTCTCTTTAAGGGGGTGGATGTTAAAAAGGGCACTGGCACTTCCAACGGAAGTGTTTCGACACCAACGCTTCTGCAGGGAATTTTAGCCTGGACAGCTGTAACATAATTGTATTTGACAATAAAAACAAAACAAAAGATAAAACAAACATATTTTACAACAATTAGAAGCACACAAATTAAAGGCTACAACATCAGAATGTCAAGATGTATCCAAAGAACATTTGAAAAACGTGCTTCTAACCTGTACTTCGATGTGAACCAAGAGTCCTTGAGGATAGCTGTGTACGAACAGTACGGTACTTGGGTGGGTCAGTCTGACATGCAGAATCTGTCATCACAGGTAATCTGCTGGTAGCATGTGAGGTGCTGGCCTGTAAAGAAGAACACATAGTTAGAACAAAATCATCTCAACTTAGTATTCAGGATGAGAAAATACTATTTGGATAAATATAGTCTGAAATCCCAAAAGATGGGGCTTAAAACTCTCTATTTAGCAAAGCTCTTTGCTTAGCCTTTTCCAATCTGAGTTAGTTTTGAACCGTAACGTGCATGCTGTGTTTCTGATTCAATACAGATGATGTGTTGGAGAGGGGCTGAGCTCAGTAGACTGACTGTAATGAGTGCTAGCCACTAATTAGCCTGTTGCTAGAGGTAAGGCCTCGTCAACAACAACAGACCAACGGGGCTTTAGCTCCGTTTTACTCGTGGTGTGTGTCCCCCCTTGCATACATACACACAGTGTTGTATCCTAACACACCCCCATTTATATTCATGTGCGCAAACAAGTAAACATACAAAAGCTTTTACATATAACGCTGCAAAAAACGGCATGTCTCATTAGCGTAGCGTAGCTTACAGATCGATGATATCTGATCGTTCTTAGAGACTACAATCACAAAAGCCTTTACATATAACGCTGGAAAAAACGGCACTTACCTACAGAAGATTACGTTTGTTATTATAACTTACTCAATATGATTTTAGAGGATACAAAATACTAATAAATAGGAGAATAAATACTTGTGTTATCGTCTAGGGCGTGGCTTTACAGCCTTCACACAGATCGCCATTACGGCAGTATGTCTGAACATGTTAGCAAATGCCTGATAATTAAAAGAAAAGACGAAGCAAACAAAGCGTACAAAATAAAATGTTACAAAAACATATAAACACCTAACCGATTACTATTTGGGTTTGAGGCGACATTGATACGGTGAAGCTACATGCTACATACTACAAGCTAGAGATAGCTTTATCAGGAAAAACACCGCTAAATAAAAACGTACAGCTTCAAAATTGGATGTGTCCTCACTGGCCTGGTCCCGGATGGTTGGTATTGATCCCGGGTTTAGCATTAATTTGGAGGCATATCCGTGTTGGACTTGAGAGAAGTTCATAAACATGTCCGTCGTAAAATGTTTGGAACACACAAACAGATATCTGCCGTGGTCTTCTGGCACATGTCCCTTGAAAATGAATTCTAGCCACAGATTATTTTCTTTTTCCACTGATGGCATTGCATGCATTCCCCTGTCCCGAGTCTTGCAGCCAACAACAGCACAATGTTTAACTCGCTTAGACATCCTGGCAAGAGCAGGCAAAAACACAGATGTGACTGGGGTTGATTTAGCCTGCCGATAGCCTATATGCGAATGAGAGGTTTGGCAATGCACGTGGCCGTGGCTCATTCCCCTGATAGGTGGAGAGTTGACCAATAAGCGGAGCACGTCTTTGTGACGTAGAAAAGTGTTGAAATCTGGATCAATTTTTTTCAGATCCGTTGCAGCCCCTTTTTTAGAGATTTGGCTAAGGAGGAAAATAGAGAGGGTTGTGTTTTCTGACACTTGGTGAGTTCCCTGGAACACCGGGGACACATATTCATGTATAAAAGACGTACAAAGGTGCATTTTGCATGATAGGTCCCCTTTAAGTTAATAATAATAATAATTCCTTACATTTATTATAGCGCTTTATCAATGACTCAAAGCGCTTTACATATACACACATTACACATATATGATACATGCAATGGTCAGATACTGTGGACAATACCCACAGGAGCAAGTTCAGGTGAAGTGTCTTGCCCAAGGACACACCGGCTTTACAGACGCAGCAGCGGCGGGTTTCACCCCTTGATCTGATGATCATTGCACAGCGCACTGCGCCACACCGTCCATCTTCACGCCTCGAAGACATCGAGACGCTTTTACAGGTACACATTAGTATTATACATGTACTGTGGACATTACCCACAGGAGCAAATCCGGGTGAAGTGTCTTGCTCAAAGACACAACGGCCTGACACAGTGGCGGTAGGAGCGGGTTTCGAACTGGAGTTCCCCAGCACTCCCCCTTGATCTGATGATCGGATGCACAGACCACTGCGCCACCCGTCCCGGCAAGTTGGCGTGACGTTGAAGCAGCGACCCTGCTGTAGTTTGTTTATAGTATAACGTTAGCATTTTGCTTCTTGCGGCTAGATTTATGATTCGAAAATTATAAAAGTAGGGTAGACATGTGGATATTATCCGGCTGAACAAAACGTGATCCGTCTCTTCAATGTGTCTCAACCACAGACCTTATTTCCAGCTATTTTCCAAAATCCTATGGAGAAATTGCATTGCGTTTTTGACGAAGGGTTCCTTCGTCAAAAACGCAATGCAATTTCTCCATAGGATTCGGTTCGGAAGGAGTTTACTTCCGGGTTTTAGGATGCGTCACTGCGGTTCTCGATAGCGAATAACCAACTGTGACGACCCCTCCCCCCTGCACAACATGCCTACAGCAGACTTCCCCACATCCACTCACTGCTGACCAGTGGCGAGCCGTCAGGGCCCTCTAGGCCCTCTGTGAGGGCCTAAGATATTCTAAAAAATAATATTTGAAAACATAAAAAAAAAAACATTTTTTTTTATATGTTGTTATTACATTTTTCATTAGTTTTACCAAAATAACTTGATTTAATTGTATTTAAAATAATATTTCCAAAGAAATAAATCCTTCGAATCTGCCTGTTCAGTTTCTGTTGGAATGTGAAGGGTTAAATGCTGTCTCTGCGAGTTATGTGAAGACGGGAGAGCTGTTGGTCCCTCTCTACATTCACAGAGGGCCGCTATAGTAACTCAACGAGAGAGTAATGTCAAATGACAGTACAATTGACCAATCATATCTTACCTCTAAATGGGCGGGCTTTATTTCCGCGGACTTTATGACAAGTTCCGCCCGCTGTGAGGTCTATGCAAGTGGTGCAGTGACGCATCCTATAACCCGGAAGTAAGCTTCGCTCGGATTCCCTCGACAGGGACAGAAAGCAACGGCATTTCTCCATAGGATTTTGGAAAATAGCTCGAAATAAGGTCTGTGGAAAACAAACCTGTTAGATAAATGCACGTTTTGTTCAGCCGGATAATATCCACATGTCTACCCTACTTTTATTATTTTTGAATCATAAATCTAAACGATAGATTTATGATCGATATATTTATAATTAGCATAAGTTCGTTCATGATGGCTCACTTCAGTGATAGTGATGACATCGTTGCGAAATTATTAACCGAGTCATTTTCAAGATTGAGTTACAATGATAAACTGGAGTGGCATAGGATCAGCTGCATGACCCGCCATCAAGTGCTTCATCCAAAAGGACAGGAGGATGGACTTTGTGTTTGAGTGATTTGATCATCAAAGGTAGGCCTAAGTCATTTTCAATGTGGGCCGCCGTGCCGACTTAATTCATTTGCAATTGTTACTTGGCTGTAAGTAAGGGAGCCTGTCATGATAGGTGTTTATATAAATGGTATTGTTCTGTGTGGTAGAGGGTCGCTGTCATTGATGCGTTTTGCACCCCGAGCCGCTGTTTTGATATTCCGCTGAAGTATACGCTGTGACGTAATATCTCTTCTTTTTTTTCGAGGGAAGGGGGGGGGGTGGGGGGGGGGGTCAGAGGGCCTAGGTATAAAAGTCACGGCTCGTCACTGGTGCTGACACTACTGACAGTCTTATTCTTACATACAAAATTACTCAGAGGTATTTTATGTTAAACTGTTAAATAAACATCTGATTGGCATTTAACTCTGTGTGACCTCCCTCTTTGTTTCCAGCCTTAAGTCTGTTTGTAACACCAACAAAGTGTTTCTTTCCTTCCAAATGTCTCTCAGAGGGGCGTGGGGAGGGGCTCCTTATTTTCATCTAAAGTAAAAGACAGAGAATCAGCACTTTGGAAACAGGGTTGAAACAGAGGGGATTTTGGCTAAAATGGGTGATCTTTTTAGTATTTCAAGCTAAACACTTCAGAGACATGTAACATGTTGATGAAAAACAGTATAATAGGGGACCTTTTAAAGAGTAACTTTTTCGCAATACTTTTTTTTAAAGGGGACCTATCATGCAAAATGCACCTTTTGATGTCTTTTATACATAAATATGTGTCCCCGGTGTGTCAGGGAACTCAAGCAGCGTCAGGAAATAAAACCCTCTCTCTTTTCCTCCGTACTCAAATCTCTAAAAACGAGCTGGATCCAGATTTGCGTCCGATATGACGTAATATCTGAAATGTGGACCCACGGCCCTATCAGAAAGTTGCTATCAGAAACAATGCCTGACTGTTTTGGACGTAATATGGTCGGTGTTTACATTAGCATCGCTAACACTCAGAGCTAACCTGTACTGGAGAGCATGTGTGTGAAGAAGCAGGAAGTAAAAAGATTAGGTTAACCCTAGACCAGCAAGCTGCCATCCAGACAGCCACCGTAGGACAGCGGACAAATCCTCAGTGGCAGTTACACAGGCAGGGCAGGTTGACAATTATGGTGCTGTGCTGCGGTCGGGACTTTCATCCACTCCATGCTCATAAAGAGGGTGCTTGGGGGGTACAACTTGGACGGAGTCATGGCTGTCAACTAGGGGGTTGTAAACGAGGCCGAAGGGGTGAAGGCTTTTGTGCAGGCCTATCGGGTGACAGTGTTCGAGTCTGGTCTCTTTGTGAGTGAGTCGGGTGTTCACAGTGCCACACAGCCAGAGGAACATGACCATTGCGGAGGCAGTCCAGTTACCATCCTTCTGTCTCCGTGAGGAGGGTGGGTCATACATTCTCAAGGAGAACCACCCATACTGGCACCAGGTCCAAGGGCAGCTGCACATCACAGACCGGAGTCTCTGCTACTTTGTTGTGTGGACCACGAAGGAGGCGATCATCATCCCCATCCCCATCCCCAAAGACCCTGCATGGCATGGAAATCTCCTCCTCCTGGAAAAATTCTACACCCAGCATATGCTCCCTGTGTTGGCCAGTAGAGAGGAGGACATTTAAATAAACATACTCTTAACACCCTCGGACTCTGCGTTGTGTTTCGTATGTGTGATGGGGTGTTATGCAGAGGGGAGGAAAACAGGACACAGCAGATTGGGATTGTGGCGGAGATGCTGAGCAGTTATTTATTTGTTCCATGTAAACATTAGCTACATGCAACCCAATAAAAACAACCACATTAACACATAACATAAACATCTTACTCCCAAACTGGTAAATAAACATTAAACAATTAATCACAGACGTTTTTGACATTATAATATGTACAATGATTTGCTACAATTAAATACACACACACTCACCACACTCTAATGTGGCTGTTTCCTTTATGAGGGGATTTTGCAGGTTGACCAAGGCACAACAAAGCTGTACCAGCACATTTGCTCTGTTCCTGAGGTGGGAAGGAATCAGGTCCAGAATCCTGAACTCCTTTATCCTGGCATTTGCCCTCTCCACGTGAATTCGGTTATTTGCTATTTCCCTGGTTGCTCTCACCTCACTCTCTGTGAACTTGCCCTTATTTAGGAAAGGGGGAATGTTGCCAAAGACGCCCTCAGGCACAATGTCTGAAATCAAAAATCCCTTATCGGCTAGAATAAGGTCGCCAGCCACTAGATGAGCCAGACTGCTGCATAATGGCCTTATCAGACACAGAGCCTGGGAAGAGTTGGCTGCAGAAGTTGATGACTCCATTTGGGGCAACAGAGATAAGCACTTTGAAGGAGTGCATCCCTCTGTAGGTGGAGTACGTCAGCTTGGCTTGGTCCATCTGACTTGGGGCGGCCACGTGGATGTCGGACTGGAAAGCAGAGGCATGCTGTTTTTTTTTTTTTGCCTACTGGGCACAGTGGACATCATGTTCTCCAACAGCAACCTGTGGAGCAGATGGACCATTGTGTTCGCCACATTACCCACTGTTGCGGTACTGCAGTGGAACAGCTGTGCAAGGTGCAGGTGTGGATAATTTTGCCGGATCTTCATCAAGGCCATGAAGATCTGGTTTATCAGCAGGATGCCCTCCACTTTCCATCCAGCGAAATGCACAATGGAGCCCTCAAAGCGCTCCACCAACCCTTTTAAACATGGCCTGATCAGGAAGCCCTGTTTCCATTCGGATGACATCATGTAAGCCTGCTGCTGAGTATTTTTGCCATTCTCTTACAATTATCCCCTGCTAGGTCTTCGGAACAACTGGACTGCACACTGGAGAGTTCGAAGTCAGTGTCTGCGGACTGCACACTGGAGGGTTCGGGGTCAGTGTCTGCGGACTGCACACTGGAGGGTTCGGGGTCAGTGTCTGCGGACTGCACACTGGAGGGTTCGGGGTCAGTGTCTGCGGACTGCACACTGGAGGGTTCGGGGTCAGTATCTGCGGACTGCACGCTGGAGAGTTCGGGGTCAGTGCCTGCAGACTCAGGCCCTTTGGTGTAGCTGTGGTCGGTGGACTGATTTACAGCTAAACTCCCTTTCTCTTTTGTCCACTCAAATAAACTTGGCCCTTTGTCTTTTCCATGTGGAAAATGGCAGCTGCATATTCTGCATTTCTCATCTGGCTCCCTGTCTACAATGAGAAAATGATATAATTAATTACTTATAATCATTTAAACCTGCCAAATAGTTCCCCTACCCATACAGTAGTTTAAACAGTCTGCACTTTTAACATTCAGCTTGTGTATGTTTTGGTTGTCTTTATTTCCAGGTAGAAGAGGACCAAGAGCGAGGAAGTAAGACAGAGCTCTTAATGTGTGACACATATATGTAGTGATACATGGCTTCACCTGACCACTGTTCCTAAAAAAAACAAGTTTTCTGCATCATCAGTCATTTTTTCCAAATAATTACCAATATTTCACAAATTCTTCATGTAAACTTAAGAGCACAGCTGTATGTTGAGTATGTCAACTTTGCTTGGTTCATCTTACTGGGGGGCAGCTACATGGATGTTGGTGCAGTCCACAATCATTGTGCAGTTGAAGGCAGAATAAAATACCCAATATTAGCGGTGTGTGTGTCTGCCCAAGGACAAGTTAAGGTAAAACCTAATAGAGGTGTCATACATAATAACCTAATAAAAGTAAATGTAACAACTACTACAGTGCAACAAAACAGGAAGATTAAATGTGGTCTCTTAAACATAAGATCTCTAGCATCTAAAGCAATATTGGTAAATGATTTAATATCAGATTATAATATTGATATATGCTGTCTCACTGAAACTTGGTTGAGACATGAAGAATATGTCAGCATAAATGAGGCCACTCCACCCAGCCATATCAATACTCATATTGCCCGAGGCACGGGCCGAGGAGGTGGAGTTGCAGCAATCTTTGACTCAAGTTTACTAATCAATACTAAACCAAAATTAAATTATACCTCCTTTGAAAGCCTCGTTTTTAGTCTTACGCATCCGACCTGGAAAACTTTGCAGCCAATCTTATTTGTTACAGTGTACCGTGCACCAGGTCCTTATTCAGAATTCTTATCAGAATTCTCTGAGTTTTTATCAACTTTGGTTCTTAAAACAGATAAAGTAATTATCGTAGGTGACTTTAATATTCATGTTGACGATGATAAAAATAGCCTTACTGTTGCATTTAACTCTATATTAGATTCTGTTGGTTTTTGTCAGAGTGTAAATAAACCAACCCACTGCTATAATCACACTCTCGACCTTGTTCTGACTTATGATATTGAAATTGAGCAACTATTAGTCGAACCGCATAATCCTGCTTTATCCGACCATTTCTTAGTAACTTTTGAAGTACTGTTACGAGACTACAAAGCATTAGTCAAAAGCTCCTGCAGCAGAAACCTATCTGTTAGTGCTATAGCCAAATTTAAGGAAGAGATTCCACCAATACTTAACTCGATAGCATGTCTGCATGTAAGGGAGGAAACTTATACAAAATATACACCACCCCAAATTGATCATGTTGTTGATAGTGCTATAGATGCGCTGCGAATAAAATTAGACTCTGTTGCTCCTTTGAAAAAGAAGAAAATAAAACAACATAGATTAGCTCCATGGCATAATGCCGAAACCCGCAAAAATAAAGCAAAAGTCGAGACAACTTGAAAGGATATGGCGTTCCACTAAACTTGAAGAATCTCGTTTAATTTGGCATATTACTCTCAATGAATATAAGAAAGCACTGCGTAAAGCGAGAGCAGCCTACTACTCTTCATTAATAGATGAGAATAAGAATAATGCAAGATTTCTTTTCAGCACTGTAGCCAGGCTGACAGAGAGCCATAGCTCGATTGAGCCTTCTATTCCCATAGCACTCAGCAGTAATGATTTTATGTGCTTTTTTAACGATAACATTGTTACTCTTAGAAACAAAATTAATGACCTCTTGCCTTTGACCAGTATAGTGTTATTAACAGCTCCCGGAAACGTACGTTCTAATATTACACTAGATAGTAAACTAGAATGCTTTTCAGTCATAAACCTTGAACAATTAAATTCAATGATTCTCTCTTCTAAACCATCAACGTGTATGTTAGACCCAATTCCAACTAAGCTGTTGAAGGAAGTTTTTCCATTAATTAGCACTTCTTTATTAAATATTATGAATATGTCTTTATTACCAGGCTATGTTCCACAATCATTCAAAGTAGCAGTGATAAAAGCCAATTATAGACCTATTTCTAATCTTCCGTTCCTCTCAAAGATTCTTGAGAAAACAGTCGCAAAACAGTTGTGTGATTACTTAAAAAACAATGATTTATTTGAAGATTTTCAGTCTGGCTTTAGAACACATCATAGCACAGAGACAGCTCTGGTTAAAGTCACAAATGACATTCTAATAGCCTCTGACAAGGGACTTGTCTCTATTCTTGTCTTGCTCGATCTCAGTGCTGCATTTGATACTATCGACCATGATATCTTATTGCAAAGACTAGAGCACTTAGTTGGCATACAGGGAACTGCTTTAGACTGGTTTAGGTCCTATCTATCTGAACGCTCTCAGTTTGTACGTGTCAATGATGAATCTTCCACGCAAACCAAAGTTAGCCATGGAGTGCCACAGGGCTCAATGCTCGGACCTATTTTGTTCACATTATATATGCTTCCGTTAGGCAATATTATAAGGAATCATTCTGTACATTTTCATTGTTATGCAGATGATCCTCAACTATATTTATCCATCAAGCCTGATGAAACCATTCACCTAAATAAAATTCAAGACTGCCTTAAGGACTTAAAAACGTGGATGACCTTAAACTTTTTGATGTTAAACACGACCAAAACTGAAGTTATTGTTCTTGGCCCAAAGAATCTACAAAACAAACTATCTAAAGATATACTAACTATGGATGGCATTAATTTGGCCTCCAGTGAGACTGTAAGGAATCTTGGTGTTATATTTGATCAGGATTTATCCTTTAATGCCCACATAAAATCAATTTCAAGGACCGCCTACTTCCATCTACGCAACATTGCAAAAATCAGGCATATCTTGCCTCAAAACGATGCAGAGAAACTAGTCCATGCATTTGTTACTTCAAGGCTGGATTATTGTAACTCCTTATTATCAGGGTGTACCAAGAAGTCAGTCAAGTCGCTTCAGCTGATTCAAAATGCTGCAGCTCGTGTACTAACCAGAGTTAGGAAAAGGGACCACATTACTCCTGTTCTGGCTGCCTTACACTGGCTCCCTATAGAACACAGGATAGAATTTAAAATGATTCTTCTCGCCTACAAAGCCCTTAATGGGCATGCGCCATCTTACCTTAAAGGTCAAATGCAAAGCTTCCAAATATGCTACATTTGTATAGAAATGTTGTTTTTAAGACTGCCTGTATCAGTGGCGAGCCGTGACTTTTCTACCTAGGCCCTCTGACCCCACCCCCCTCTTCCCTCGAAAAAAAAAAGAAAAAGTTTTTACGTCACAGCCTATAGTATACTTCAGCGGAATATCAAAACAGCGGCCCGGGGTGCAAAACGCATCAATGACAGCGACCCTCTACCACACAAAACAACACCATTTATATAAACACCTATCATGACAGGGCACCCACAGCCAAGTGACAATTACAAATGAATTAAGTCGGCACGGCGGCCCACATTGAAAATCACTTTCACTTACCTTTGATGATCAAATCACCTAAACACAAAGTCCATCCTCCTGTCTTTTTGGATGAAGAACTTGATGACGTCGTCATGCAGGTGATCCTTTGCTTTTAAAGCAATCAGCAATTCCTTCTCGATCGAAATTAAGGCCAAGTCTGACAGTCGGACTTGCCCAGTCGTGGACCTCGAGTAGCTTTTTATGCGCTTCAGCGCAGAGAAGGACCTCTCCACAGAGGCAGTGGACACAGGTATTGTCAGGATGATGCATGAGAGGGTGTACACCTGTTTCATGCTTTCACTCAGTCCTTTTTTGAGGAGAAACTGATGAATGTCGGCTGGGCTTTTCCCCAAAATGTCAGACATGCCGTACATCACGGCGAGTTCCGTGTGCAGTCGAGGCTGGTCGAAATATCCGCCATAGCTCTCCATCAAACTGTTCAAGGCAGCAGTTGGGAAATAGTTACAGTAATGCCCGAACTGTTGCGGGTCCAGAAGGGCCAGGAATTCCAGCTTTTTGTGGTCACTGAAGCGGTTGGAAATCTGGGTTAGCAGGCTGTCAATTACGCTGCAGTGGAGCTCCCTGTACCGTGCACGAACGTCTCCTTGAGCTCCACGGCCGCGCGGAGGACCAACCAAAGCCTGGGTTTCATCGTAGACGCTGTCAAAGTTCCCCTTCTCCTGTTCAATTTGTCGCTGTAGCTGATCCACTCTCGCCAGGCAGAACTGCATATCAAAACCTTTGTTCTGAAGTATTTCAAAAACAACATCCGAGTAGGAGAAGATAGCGTGGAAGGTTTTCAACCAAAAGCTGAAATCGAAGCTGGTAAGGAGGGTGATGATCAGAGCAATGAACAGTTTCGTCATCAAACTCTGTGTGATGTTCTACGATGTGCTCGAACACCTACGAGAGTAATGCTTAGTTTAGAAAAAACAACTTATAGACCTCCAGTAAACACTAAGATTAGCTTTTAATTTAATGTAATACTAGCATAGTTCTCTACCTTCATGTTTTTATGAGTGGGTAGTTTCCAACACTAAATCATTTCTTTATTATTGTTAATATTTCCATTACGTTCATTGTTATTATTATCTTACCTCTCTCAATTCCCTGGTCTTATCTGCCACTGTGCACACCAAGCAAGAATGAAAGCACCAGCGAGTAGGAGCTGCCCGTGGAAGCCTATGCTGGCAAATATCATCCAGTAGCTTGGTGCGCTTTGCTGAGCGGCTGAAAAAGGTGGCCAAGCCAGAGAGGTGGGAGAAGAAGACCTTACACTCTCTTATCTTGGAAGCTCCATTTGACAAAACGAGATTTAAGATGTGAGCATAGCAGTGAATGAAAAGGGCCTGTGGAATTGTTTCCTTAACTTTCGCTTGCACCCCATTCAATCCAGAGGCCATAACAGCTGCTCCATCGTAGCACTGCGCGACCACTTTGTCAATACAGCCACTCTCCCTCAGGAACTCCAGCAGCCGTGTAGCTATGGCCTCTGCTCGTTTGTCCTCTGTCACATCTTCGTACTTGAAGAAACGCTCTTTTATCCCATCGTCAGTGACATATCGAAGCACATATGACATCTGCGCCACGTTGTCTGTCGTTTCATCCAACATGACCGCAACAAAAGGTGCCTTCCTCAGCTCCTCTTTCATGCTATCCGTCATTACACCAGCGACAGCGCTGATCAGGTCATTCTGAATCCTTGAAGATGTGCCGGTAAATACTGTTGATGTGGCGAGGTGTGTGTGCAGGTCGCTGTCATATTCTGCCACTAAATCCAGCAACTCTATGTAATTCCCCTTGTTTGATGAAGTTACACTCTCATCGTGACCTCGGAACGGCAACTCCTGCTTGCCCAAGTACACCACACAATTTATCAGGCGTTTCAAAATTCCTCGGTTCCTCTTCACCTTTTCATTATGAAGGATGACACCCCGGCGTTGTTGCTCATCCAGCTGGAGCTCTATCCTGGTGTCCCCAAATGTTTTAAGCCGAATAGTAGCTCTGAGGTGACCTGAAGCATTCTGATGGCGATGTGCTGATTTGGATAAACTTCCTAAATCAGAATATCCATCTCTGGCCCATGACCCACTGTCCGCTCCAAAAAGCAAGCAATCCCAGCAGTACAGCTTGTGTTCCCTGGTTGATCCGGTCATCCAGTTGTATCTGGCGTAATTGCCGATATTAAAATGCCTCTCGAACCGTTTGATTTTTTGAACCAAATTAAGCTGTGGTATTGGTCGCCCTTTGGTAATTAACTCCAATTTATCCGTGTAACTCATTCTTGAAAAAGACTCGGTTAGTAGTTTCGCAACGATGTCATTACTATCACTAACGTGAGTCATCGTGAATGAACGTATGCTAATTCCGCCTAGCTTGACCCGTTGATATATCACATGCATAAACTTGGCAGCGCAGCGGGCGGAACTTGTCATAAAGTCCACGATAATAAAGCCCTCCCATTTAGAGGGAAGATATGATTGGTCAATTGTACTGTCACTTGACATTACTCTCTCGTTGTTTTACTATAGCGGGCCCTCTGTGAATCGCATAGAGGGCCAGACGAGCTTTTTTCATGTAACCCTTCACATTCAAACAGAAACTGAACAGGCAGATTCGAAGGATTTATTTCTTTGGAAATTTTATTTTAAATACAATTAAATCGAGTTTTTTCGGTAAAAATATAACAAAAATAATATTTAAAAAATATATATTTAAAAAAAATAATATATTTTTTAAATGTTTTTAAATATTATTTTTTAGAATATCTTAGGCCCTCAGAGAGGGCCTAGAGGGCCCTGACGGCTCGCCACTGGCCTGTATTTTTTATTTAATTTAAATCGAGATAATATACCCGAAAAAAAGCTTTTTATTGATACAAAACTCGACCCAAAGCCGTCTGAATTTCTGACATGTAATTCCCAGCAGCCTCCGCGAGCGTGACGTCATTGTGGCCAAACAGTCTCTGGGCCAAATATCCCGACTCGGCAGTCTCGTGCGCTGTTCACATGTCAGCGGTGTTTTTCGCTCATGACTGGTGCAGAAAACTCTGAATTATATTCGCGAAATCACGCAAAACATGGGTTATTGTTGTGCTTTCGGATGTACGAACGGTGCGGGATCTGGGAGAATTTTTCATTCATTTCCCCAAGACAAAATCATCCGCCGAAACTGGATTATTTTAGTGAATCGTGTTGGCTGGCAGCCGACAAAATGGAGCAAGTTGTGCTCTGACAACTTCGCGTCTGATGCATACGATGTTGATCCTGCCATCGTCAAGTCTGTTGGTGGAGAAGCATTTAAAGTACATCGGAGGCTGAAACCCGGAGCCGTCCCCTCCATATTTGAGCACAAAAAACAACCGAAAGAACGAAAGAGCCGGGCAATGCAGAAACGCCAAAGAATTGAGGTAAACAAATTTTGATTTGATTTCAAAGCGCACGGAGCACAGAGCGGACAGCAGATAACGGAATTGCAGTTTTATTGCTTATAGATTATCAGAACATTTCAAAGGGGACACAGACTACATCATCGTTTTTATCATTTTAATGCCAGTTTAGACCAGACAAAGAGGAAGGTAAGCCATGTTAGCCTGGCTCATGTTAGTACCTAGCGCCACTTGTTTTGATGTACGTTTTTGTTGATAACCTCGCGAGTTTGTATCTTTCAGTGTTGAGGTGGGCAGGTGTCTTTACGATCATAAACAATGTGTTGGATGTGGAGCTAGGATAAGTAATAAGGGAGCTAGGAGTGATTTTCGGTGCAGTAATAGGTTAGCATTTTTCGCTCGGGGCTAATTCAGAGGCTCACTGTTAGCATTGTGTTTTTTTTTTTTAAATAAATGAAAAATATCAGTTAAATGAGTTTTTTCCCGTTATATGGATATAAAATATTCATAGTTTATTAAATATTAAGGTTCCTTAGACGTCGTTTCCTGCAAATGAAGCGATTTCGGGTCCGTGGGGCTAAGAGGATAACAGAGTATGTTGTATTTCTTTTTTCACAACAGTTGTATTTGGATGGAATGAATACCTATAGTGATAATTCAAAGTAATAAAATGATTTTTACAGTGAAAAAGTTCAAATGGAACTGATGGTTCCCAAATTACCCAGAGGTCGCCTGGACTTTATTTTTCTAAATCTCTCTAAAAAGGTCAAATTTCACTTGTTTTTCATCAATCTTGATACAGGGTACTTATTATATGTTATAGTTTGGATTCTTAAAGCTTTTAGTCTATAGTCTACTCAGAATCAGACATGATATCGAAACTAAGTTGTACTATCGGCGGAAGCAGCTGTGAGCGATAAGCCAGGTGGAAATATGTTTGGCCACTCTGACGTCACGCGACGCCATCTTGCGGAGACGAGCGGCTGAGAAATAAATCGTCGGACTTGGTGTTGGGGGTTGAACAAAATAAATATTGCGCATTGCCAGATGCATATTATCTCCGATTTTAATACTGCAATATCTTAGATAGTGTTGTAGCTATATGATTTCGATTTTACTGGCAATTATAAAAAAATCTTTGCATTTGATCTTTAAAGAACTCATTATACCCTACTGTCCTACTAGGGCATTGCGTTCCAAGAATGCAGGGTTGTTGGTTGTTCCTAGAGTCTCTAAAAGTACAATGGAATCAGCTTCCAGTTTGTGTTCGGGCGGCAGACACCCTATCCGTTTTTAAGAGTACGCTTAAGACCTTCCTTTTTGATAAAGCTTATAGTGATAAAATAAAATAATCTAATAAGAGTGCATTGACGTAGATACGTTGTGCCTCTTCACCTATACATTTTAGTTCTTACTCTTTCACTTAAATCCTAAAAACTTAGATCTTATATTTAAAACTTTATCCAAACCTTTCCCCTCTATGACCTCTCAAGGTTCTAATAGAGGGTAACATGTTGCAGAGAAGGCCTAGCCCGGGCGTGTGGAACGTAGCCACAGACCTACTCCTTACCTCTCACCAACTCCGGTTCCAGTGGGGACCTCTCTCCCTGCGTGTGCCTCTCCACCTCCGTTTCCTACTTCTTACTTGCTATACTTTTCCCTCAACCTATCCTAAGGGAGTGCATGTATCTAGACACGTTAGTTTAGCTGCTATAGGCTTGGACTGTTGGGGGGGGGGGCACCTTACTCCGTCTTTCTGGCTGTTTGTACCTGTGTACTCTCATGTTCCGATTAACCCAGTTTCCCCCAAATCTCTTTTTTGTGTCCATATATACGCCGGGATCCTGAGTTGAGGCTAATCCTGTTGCTGTGGTCGTGTGTCCTGGATCCTGAGTACTGGATCTGAGTCCTGCACTTCGAGTCGTGGCTGAACCTGTCTCTGCGGTCCTGCCAGACTCTCACCATACTACTTCACTGATGGCTCCCACACGATTGCTGACATCCTCGTGAATTCATCTTCTTATTATAGACACATGCATTTCCAGTTGAGTAGTACTTGAAACCCGATGTACTTATATGATTCTGTTTTCTTCTTGGTCGAATACACTTATTGTAAGTCGCTTTGGATAAAAGCTAAATGTAATGTACCACAAGTTTAACTTTTTTTGTCTTGCATTTATGGTCAATAGACATCATTTAAACAAATTAAATCCTTTTTTGGAGTTGAAAAAAGGCAATTATTTTCATTTGTGTGGCAATTGGATTAAATAACCTCCTATTCCGACATCAAAACATTTAGAAATGGCTCAAATTTGACACTAAGACAACAGAAAGGTTAACGGGAAGGACTCTCCACTACGGCAGACAAGATGCTTCAATGGAGGGTGTTTGTTCCAAGATTACAGTTTTCTGTGATCTTTTTTGGACAAAAGACACTAATAACTGTAATTTTATACCCTGGTATTTTACTTAAAAGCTGAGTGAACGCTTTTGTTGCCCAAACCAAAATAAGCAGCCTCTCAGTTTGGGAACAAACTAGTCTCTTTCTAGTCTGAGTTTATAAGGTAACGATCAAGGGCAAACCTGCTAGGGAAAGTTAGAGGAAACGTCCTCCTGTGTGTGTATATAGTTATGGAACATACTAGAATAAACACAACTAATATTGAGATGTGAGGAACCTGGACCAAATGTTTTCCAATGGGGAAAAGGGTTAGGGTTAGGGTTAGGGTTCCAAGACTTGGAACATTTCAATAATTGTTCCGAGGCACACAAGATGATGGGATTCCTCTACCCACCAGGCATGTACCATGGAGAATTCAGATGGTTGGCTTAGCCAAAAAACATCTGAAAACCAAAGAAGAGGCCTCTGCATTGATTTTGTGTGTGTCGAAATCCTGAAAAACGAAGTACTTCCCTTTGGCACCCAATGTTTTCCCAGTTGCCAATCAGTGTTTGGTGATTGAAGTTCCAAAATCTACTGGCTTCTTCAATCAGTCTTTTCAAGCTGTAACAAACAAGTTACACTTTCCGTTGTATTCTGTTGCTTCCCAGTTATGCCATAATCACGGTAGAGTTGTTGGTAGACTTGTGTTGTAGTTACGGAGCCATCATCTCTATTGAGAAATGTAATACACCTGTACAGACATAAATAACACAAGCTTCACACAACCACACATTCTATATGTACTTACATTCATAGCTGTGTATTCAAAAATAAAACATAGTGAAGATACAGATTTCTCTTGTCCTCATTCTCCATGCATTTGTCATTCCTGGTAAACTAAATCTAAGCAGACAGATATGATGTTCTTTTTGCAAATAAATAAGTTAGGAAATGATGCGTTCCCTGCCACAAATCGATTCAAACTTAAGGTGACAGTGACATGCATTTATCTTCAATCAGCTGCAAGTAGCCTTTTAGTCACTTATTAGATGCTAGGTGGGTAGATCAGGAACTGATAGAAGCATGACTACAAAGTCAAACGTGGCCTTAATGTAAAAACACCCGAACACAGAGGAGTGTATCTATAGATGCTGCAGCTCTTTATACTCTAAACTGTCAGGTGAAGCTGAGATCCAACTGGTAACCAATGCAATGGATACAGCAGTGACATAAGACATTGACAACAGCAATAATAGCTGCTGGCAAAGCACATCAAAGACATCTGAGGTAATGTGAGGCAATGTTTTAGTGTTTGTACTTTGCTGAATTAATGTTTGCCTGCTAAATCAAATGAGAAAAGAAAGGAAATAAGAGAAATATAATCAATGTAGGGTAGAGAGTTGCAGCATTTGTGCCTATACTGACCAGCTTAGTCCAGGAATCTCTGGCCAAGTTAATCATACCGAGAGATCCATCATTGGCCAATGGGGAAAAGGTTGCGACCAACCGCGAAATGACTACAACCCTGTGGTCAAGAGATGTTAAATGAAGTAGTTACATTTACCATTTTACTCATTCAACAGTGTCCGACTAAGAAAAGGTTCAGGTGGCTTGGTTAGGAGGTAGATCGGTCGTCTACCAATACGACAGCTGGTGGTTCATACCCAGGCTAATGCTGTCAACATGTCCTTGGGAGAATGCTGAACCCAACATGGATTTGGGTCAAGTAGGTGGTACCTTGTATGGCAGACTCTGCCAACAGTTTGTGAATGAGCTTCAATCTGTCGTCCCTTTATGACCTGTTGATATTCAGGACCCTGAGGTGGGCAGGAAATATTATGGCTGACACCCTCCCACCCTGGACACAGACCCCCCCTCCATAAGGACGCAAACCTCACATCATAAAAACAGTCGCTATCCGTCAGCCAGGCCTCATCACAAGGCCCGGGACCCCAAATGACACTGCCCGCCACAAAAACACTTTGCATTATATTAATGCACGTCGTGTTGATTTTAATATTGTGAACCCCTTCAAATTCCTCTAAATATTTTACACATTTATGGTCAACGCTACCACTATCTGCACAGCTCTCTGAGCAGTATATTATTATATACTGCTCAGAGAGCTGTGCAGATAGTGGTAGCGTTGACCATAATAATATACTGCTCATATCTCAGAGCATATTTGTATTCTTTCCTTTTTGTAAAATGATACTTCGTCTTAATATTTATCTTTATTTTTCCATCGTTTTTTAAGGGTTTAATCAAAGTTACGTTTTTGCTCCTCTTACATTTAAATTCCTCTTATTGTGTTTACATATACAGCATTGTTCACCAAAGCTAATTCCCTGCAATGAACCTGATTCAGATTCTTATAGTGTCCGCAGAGACTACAAAATATTTGCTCTACAAATAAATGCAACACCAGTAGATCCAGAGATGGGTACATTCCGTTATACATATTACATTTTAATAGGCCAGAAAATTATTTTGTATGTCCCAATAGTATCTCAAGTGCTATGCTCCTAAAATACCAAGATTCTCCACTGCATCCCATTGCATTTTGCCGTATGCAAACCAGCATGCTTTTCTGGCTGATCTAACCGACACGATTTATGAGCAAGAGGGTCAAAGTTGAATGTTTTGACAAAGTAGTATGTCTTAGTTGTATTCATACTCCATTCAACAGTACTTACTGTGTCCTCTAAAGGTGGTGAGGCCCTTATGAAACAAAATATATTGTAATATATTGGATCATACATTTCCATATATGGGAAAGTAGTCCTTATATTTTGAAATATATCGCAATATATGCATGGACCATGTATGACTATACATATTAAAAAAAAATATTGCAATGAAAACAAAAACTGCACTATACATTTTGATATGTAATAGTTTTATTGAAACACTCATTTATCTTTCATGAGTTACACAAGTTTACATAAAGTTAAACAGATATTCATAAACAGTTATCTCACTTCGTTTTGTATAGTTACCCACTTTATATATGAAAATATGTTTGATGGTATATATAAAAAAAGTACAATTCCATTGTCCATTGAATTATGGAACATAATATACAGTTTATAAATATATGAGGAGTTCTCTTTAAATGTTGGACTTAAATGCATCAATCTGGTGCATTTTGAGGGGGAAATAAAGAGACTACACCCATATGAAACATAACTGTATACATTTAAATAATCATAAAAACATGGCCATAACCAATAACATACTGTACCATATCCAATATGAAAAAACATTGAAACTTGTTTATTTATTTGTTTTTGGTTCATTTATAGTTGTGAGTGTGTCTGTGCTCCTGAACCAGCCTCACCCGTCTCCCCCCTCTCCCCCTGCTCCTCTTTGAGGTAGAAGCAAAGACTAGTTTTAGCTCTCAACAAGTTTTAATAGTTTATCTTACCTTTTTTCACCTAGTTAATGTTTTTTTTTTTATTATTCATGCATATTTTACTAATCACTACCCCCTCAAATGGAAATATGTGTTTACATAAATGGTGACCAAACCGTTTGAGACCCACTGAGAACTTAGACTAAGTTAACTATCTAAACACTCAGAGAGTCCTTTACCTCACCTGAGCTGAGGTTATCAGTCTCTCAGTCTGACAGGAGAGGACTGTCCCTCCACCTTGTTGTTGAAAATGCTCCTTATATACTTAACTTTAGCGCAGCTAGCTAGCACCAGATGCTAACAACAACACGTTAGCATGCTTATTAACAGCAGAAGATCTTTGTTGCAAGGGAGAAACCTACAAAACGGTATTAAACTAGCAAATTCTGAAACGAAAGTTGTACTCACCAAACACTTTAATGAAGGTCGCCTTGCAAACGGGAACCTTCTCTGGGTGACTGTTGCACAAGAGATTGTACTTGACAGATACGTTCCGGTCTTTTTGTTTGTTTACGTCCTGAACTTTCGGACGCTTCCTTTTCACTTGCGTGATGTCCAGGAGATGAAGTATAGCCCGGTCCTGGTCAACCTTATTTGGTTTTTCATACAAATGGTTGAAGTTCATCATCAGGTCGTCCGGTGACAGCTTCTCGGCCTGATAGAAACCTTTCGTAGCAGCTTTGTGTTGACATCCCACAGTCGGTATTAACGCGCCACACAAGTGACGAACCTTCTTTTGTTGTTGTTTTTTGTGGTTTTCTTTGTCCAGTCAACGTTTTATACCCCCAGGTGTAGGTCTCACTGGCTCATCCAGGCCATCAAAGGTGTTACAACAGTTTAAAGACATTTAAAGACTTATTTCGAAGACTGAATGAACATAAACAAACCTCGACTCAGAGCGCCGCCATGTTGGATTGCATAGAACGCTCACCGAATTCTGATTGGTAGAGAGGACATATCGCGTTAAGGCTCAAAATGGGTTCGGCGCTTATCGCGGTTTGGAAAGGAACTGCACCTTGCCGTACATTTTAAACAAGGATATACAGTATAGCCAATTACCTGAGCAAATTGGATGCTGCGTATCACAGTGCTCTGAGATTTGTCACAAATTGTAAAGCGCTTACACATCACTGTACACTGTATACCAAGGCAGGTTTACCATCACTCTCTGTACGGAGGCTCAGTCACTGGTACACTTTTATTTATAAAGCTATGTTGGGCAAACTCCCGTATTACATCTGTTCTCTGATAAAGCAGAAAGTTGCAAGCAGCTATTGTCTGAGATCGCAGGATGTAGTCTTGTTAGATGTACCAAGGGTAAGGACTGTTTTAGGTAAGACAGCTTTTATGTGCGCAGCTCCACTTGCTTGGAACAGCCTACAGTCCAAATTGAATTTGAGCAATTTTATTTCTCTGAATGTTTTTAAGGCACGTCTGCACGAGATGCTTTCTGACACTATGGGTGTTTGTAAGTGTTGGTAAATATGATGTCCTCTATTGTTTGTTTTTATGTTGTTTTTATGTTTCATGTGGAACTAAATTGATGCAGGTCTCCCTTGTAAAAGAGATCCGTGATCTCAATCTGTCTAAATAAAGGTTTGAAATTGAAATTGAAATAGTGATTTGGTATGAAATGTTGATATACCAGTGAATAGGTTCAGTACACAGCAAAATGGCACGACAAACTCAATTTTTTTAAATGTGGCGATTATAGCGTTTTGGAAAATATCTCCTCATATACAGACACACACATATATGCACAAATATATATATATGCATATATCCACCCATATACAGTGGGGCAAAAAAGTATTTAGTCAGCCACCAATTGTGCAATTTCCTGGATTCTTTCCCCCCATTCTGTCTCTCATAGTTGAAGTGTACCTAGGATGAAAATTACAGGCCTCTCTCATATGTTTAAGTGGGAGAACTTGCGGTGGCTGACTAAATACTTTTTTGCCCCACTGTATATATATGCATATATATATATGGATATATGCTTATATGTATATATATATATGGGTGGATATATGCATATATATATCTGTGCATATTTGTGTGTGTCTGTATATTATGTTCCATAAGTACTTTTTATTTCTATTTGTTTAATATATATATGTTTAATTTGAAATGGGAAATAACCCAGTACTGAGATATTCTTGGAAAATAAATGAGAATCCATAAAACGGCTGGCGTTTGGATTCTGGTTACGGCCGACCGGCTATTTGGAGTGGAATGCAGCCCATCCACGCCAGACAGCTCAAAACAGTAATCGAACAGGCCACTTCCGGCTGACAGTGGCAGAGAGGATCATGAGTAATGAGCAGAGGTGGGACCAAGTCATTGTTTTGCAAGTCCGAGTCAAGTCTCAAGTCTTTGCGCTCAAGTCCGAGTCAAGTCTCAAGTCTTTGCGCTCAAGTCCGAGTCAAGTCTCGAGTCAGGTTGGGCAAGTTCAAGTCAAGTCCAAGTCCTAAACTTTGACAAAACGAGTCATAAACAAGTCATTATGTGTTTTTCACCAAATGTAATGACATCGATCAACAGAATAATTCTTAATAATCAAACTGCTCTTTATTAGTCACATTAATAATTTAATAATCCATTTTCTCTCTGCTGGTAAAGTAACGTGTTTTTTCTAATTTAAGAGGGATCAGTAAGGTTAGGCTACCGTGACGGTTTGATTCAGAAGGAGTTTAATGTATAAGATCCCTGATGTTGAGGAAACCAGAATGTTTATTTCCACTGTGTACAACATGTTATAAGGGACCCACAATCTATCTTTATGCAAGGGATAATGTGCAGCGAGGCGGTCTCTATGGGGAAAATAACACCTGCATCTAGATCCCTCTGCAGGTGGTACTTTAACTATATTTTGATGCTAATACTTTTGTACTTTTACTTGAGTAACATTTTGAATGCAGGACTTTTTATTGCAACCGAGTATTCCTACACTCTGGTACTTTTACTCAAGTACAAGATCTGAACTTCTCCCACCTCTGACAGTAAATCCTGAGTGGTTACCAAAATAAAGGTAACCAAAAAAGGTTATTTTAATTTTACAAATCCTGCACTCAGCTTTGCTTTCTCCAATATCATTGAAAAGCAGCCAGATGCTGCTTCTTTTTTCGGTTTTCGCTAATTTCTTGACTTTTTCCGACGCACTTGCATTTAAATCCGTCTCCCCGTCGCTCTGTGCAGCTGGCCTGTACCACTACACCTGCTGTGCCCCCCACCCTTCTTTCACATAATGGGATGATCCTAGTGTGTCCTCGCATATGATTGGCCGCATGGTAAATAAAGTCCCGCCCCTGCCTGCAAGGATTCTCAGCAAGAGTAGGAGCGGCTGGAGATTCTGCTCTCCCCGACGGGAGTCTTCTCTTCTAGCGGCAGCTCGCGATCGGCGTGTTGGAGACCTCTGAATTAAATGATCAAGTTACCTCAAGTCAGAAGGCTCAAGTCCAAGTCAAGTCCTGAGTCATTGGTGTTCAAGTCCAAGTCAAGTCGCAAGTGTTTTGTGATTTTGTCAAGTCGAGTCTCAAGTCATCAAATTGGTGACTCGAGTCCAGGGCTGCTTCTCAGGTCGATTAAATGAAATCCTTGCTTCCCTCACTTGCGTCGTTTCCCTGCGTCTAGTCCCTCCCACCAGGGAAGCATGGAGGGACGCAAGGAAACCACGAGAAGCAGGGAAATGAGTTTTAAGAGCAATGGGACGTCCTTTCCTCCGGAGCGTCACGTGAAGCGACGTCCGTTTGTGATGACGCTGTACAGCTGATCGTCTGACAGCAGCTCTGTCCCCGTTATTTCCACACACCCCCCCCGCCTCTGTTAGTACCTTTATATATACAGTCTATGGTTAGTACACATTTACTGACACAAACATTTGTATCATCTGTTGTAGATCCCAATAAATAAAATACAATAAGAACTCATTCTCAAAAAAGATAAACACCATTCTTAAAATGTATAAACGAACATTAGTTTGATTAATATTGATTAGAGTGCACAAAAGAAATAAAATAATTGAGAGAAGAAAAAGAGATATGTTATCTATCAAAACGCAGTTAGATTAACATTCATTGGATTGCACACTTTGTTTGTTTGTTTGTGTGGATATGTAGCACATTAACATTTTAATAGCACTTAATGACTGACTGAATGGAAATGACAATAAATGAAAATGTAAAACGAAAAAAGCGATCATGAAAATGTTTCCAACAAATGAATAAAATGATTTTTGACCACTTTGTTGTTCAGATATATCACATATTTGTAACTAAATGAAACATGAATTGAAACAAAACACAGTATAAACTGAGGAGTGACTCCCGTGAGGTTCATGTGTTTTCTTCACTCTGCTCTCATGTCAAGAAGCATCAGATCAGTGCATGCACTGCATCGTCCAATCAGTGAGCGATACACAGTAAGGGGGCGGGGCGAGTATCGAAGGATTTAATCGGAGGATGGTCTGGTGGTTCCTCCATTATCGCTCCTCCATTATCGCTCCTCGATCCTCGATCCTCGGTCCTCCGGCAGAAATAAGAGCCATGGGACGGTACTCAAGATGGTGCAGGCAAATCAACTTCCGGTGAGACAGAGGACCGAGGAGCGAGGAAATGAAAATAGTCGACCTGAGAAGCAGCCCAAGTCATGTGACTCGAGTCCACACCTCTGGTAATGAGCTTTCCGCTATCCAAAACTACCCTCCCTCTCGCTAAACAAATATTTTGTATAACTCTCTAAAACGTGTTAACGTTCTCATTGGACACATTACGTGCCAGTGATCATCACCAATCAATCTCACAGATTTCGAGGAGGCCTCCCCTCTCCAGCAATAGATTGATCTGATTGGCAGATTCAAATGCAAATGCTTGCATGTTGATGATGGGATTTTGGCCCCGTCAAAGAGAAAGCATTCATCAGGTGCTTCGAAACGGAAAAATTCAAAGAAAAATATATTGTAATATATAATACAATATACTGGATCATACATTTCCATATGGGAAAGTAGTCCTTATATATATTTTTTTTTTTAATATATTGCAATATATTGATACATATAAATAAAAATATTGCAATGAAAACAAAAACTGCACTATACATTTGTATATGCAATAGTTGTATTGAAACACTCATTTATCTTTCATGAGTTTACATAAAGTTGAACAGATATTCATCAAAATAATATAAAGTTCATAAATATATACAGACACACACACACATATATATATATATATATATATATATATATATATATACAAGGGCTGTCAATTTAACGCGTTAATAAAAAAAATTAACGCCACTAATTATTTTAACGCGATTAACGCATGTGTATTTTTTTTCCTCGGCCGCCCCGTAGTTTCAGAGCGCATCGAGTTTAAAATACCATCTACAAGCTGATGCTGACAGCCCCGCTCCTGCCGCCCGCTTGTGGCAGACCACACTTCCACGCTCACCGGCAGGCACCGATTGGCTATTGGGAGGACCGGGAGTGTGTGTGTATGTGTGGCCCGAGCGAGCGAGAGAGAGACCTTACAGACCACACTTCCACGCTCACCGGCAGGCACCGATTGGCTATTGGGAGGACCGGGAGTGTGTGTGTATGTGTGGCCCGAGCGAGCGAGAGAGAGACCTTACGTGCATTGTTGTTGTTAGCATCTGGTGCTAGCTAGCTGCGCTAACGGATATAAGGAGCTGTTTAAATTAAAACAGAGGAGCGCTCTATCCACACAACTGCGCCGAGCACTTGACTTTATGCAGGAAGCCAGACAGCGGGACATTGTACGAAAAGTCAGCACACTCAGCACGGATAGTGTGCGCAACATGATTGCAGCGTCCAGGCGGCTCCCGTTCGAGCATATATATGCCTTGAGTTGCACATAGATCCAACACACACAACACACACACACACACACACACACACACACACACACACACACACACACACACACACACACACACACACACAAACACACACACACACACACACACACACACACACACACACACACACACACACACACACACACACACACACACATTTGTATTATTGAATGAGAGAGGTTCCAGGTTGAATTGAGGCGAATATTTGTAATGTTCAGAGGTTGTTGTGTTTCATATTCATGAGAATATTTGTCATTGTTCAAATGATAATAAACATTAGCATAAAGCATATTTGTCCACTCATCTGTTGATAAGAGTATTACAAACTTGAAAAATATTCCTCTAAGGTATATTTAGAACAGATAAAAAATGTGCGATTAATTTGCGATTAATCGCGATTAACTATGGACAATCATGCGATTAATCGCGATTAAATATTTGAATCGACTGACAGCCCTAATATATACACACACAAATAGATATATATACAGTACATATACACACCCACGTAACTTGGCAACTTGTTTAAAATGTGTCAGATTCACAACTGTTTTTAAATGGAAGCTAAAGAAACCTAATCAATAAATTGATCCCAAATATAACACAATGGTAATTTTTAAACCTGGTTAGCGTATGCATCAAGATGTGACTTGTGTTATGCTGTGTTCGTTATTCTCGTGTCCAGGAGAGAAGCTTTAAAAGGAGACTAAATGGAGTCTCTGAGAAGGTTCAAATGGTTACTTTAATTAAATGGCGCGGTAATGTTACAAGCAGAAGATGATTCAGAGAGAGGGATGTAAAAAGCTCCCTCTCTGTGGTCGGCCGACCAGAAGAGAGCCCACAAGCCTTCGTCCTTCCCGCTTGCTGGCTGTTTGCTCCCCCTCTCTGGGGGCTGTGGTGACGTAGGAGACTTCCCCCCCCGTTCTTCTGTGTCCGATATTGCGTTAAACGGAGGATTTCGACATTTTACATTCATTGCTTACTTCCACATGCCTTTTCTCCTCCTTATCTCTTTCATAACTTTATATGTAATACATGTTAACGGCGTCAATAGCCACTTTAATGATACTAATGGACGGTAGTCCTGGATGTCGTCATGAAGGATTTTTAGAATAAAAGCTTGGTATTGAGAACTTCCGGTTTTTTCCAGAATAAAATAGCATTTAAACTGACGGTATGTTTAAGGTACATTATGCCATAAAACATTGATTTTAATTTCTAACACTTGATAATTGCTATAATACCAAAATATAAACAAGCATGCTCTTTAAAAATGCTTCATTAGATGTTGCCACCTTGATCCCACACCTTCTTAAATATCAAATTCAAGAACTTTCAAGGCATTCCAGGCCCAATTCCCTAACATTTCGGCATTGTTTGAGACACAGTCAAGGTTAATAATTACTGTTAAAACACTGACCATTTTTACAAAGAGAACTAGCAGGCTTTACAGAAACACACACACAACAATTAAAAAGAGAGGCTTTTATGTGTGAACACTTCTCAACTGTGCTGTGTTAGTGATGAGTATGTGGTCCCTTGCCTTCTCTAACACGGCACAGCAAAAGGGGTAGAGATGATCAAAATGACTTACATTTGTCATGTCTATTTATGTCTATTAAAAAAATATTCAAGGATTTCAAGGATAATGTAATGTAATAACATGTTGCAGTATAGACACCATTTTGTTTGGTAATATACACCAACTTTGCACTTTTCAGTCCTCCCCACTGCATATTGGAGGTATGCATGCATTGAGGCTTGCATATGGTGGTAGATCAATGAGCATACATTTTCCTTTGAACATTGTCACATCAAAGATCTGTTTCCTGCCCCGCAATAGTCTTTTCAGACCAACTACATGTTCTACATTAATCAATGTACTGTGTGATCTATCACACTCTCTGGTACCTTGTTGCTCTATGATAATGTAATAGTAAACCGTGATTATGTGTCCATTCTGTAACATAACAGTGAAGCTGTTCCTTTTCACTACTCTAGTGAACTCTTGTGAGTAATACAGTTGTCCATTGACTAGAAGTCTACTAAATACTTTCACAATCGTATCTGCAGTGACTGAACGTTTCTCTCTCATGGCTAGTATCTCTTCACTAGTACGTTTTCGTGAATAATGCAAACCAAGGGTAACAATCTGATCTGCTACTCTTTCAAAAGGCTTCAGTCTTTTTTGACCAGTTAAGTGGTTATACAGCTGAATGCATTCAGGCACAGCATTTCTCAAAAGAGGCAATACTTGTCTATATCTGAATTATTTCATTATTTGTAAAGAGTTAAAACAAAGCACAAGCATAATTCAGTTTAAAAGGATGTACAGAAACACTTTTTTGGAAAAATATGAGAATGAAGAAAGGTGATTAAAGATGAGAAATTATTGTATATGTATGTATAAATGTAAATGTATATAGGAATAACTTGCATAATGATTTAAAGGACAATCATTGATCAAGTAAGGGGTGGGAATTAATAAGCATTTGCTTCCTCCTACTCCCTTTCGGACACATATGATTTATTATTATTAATATGAAGAATTTATTTTGTTTTTTTTGTTGAATATACAAATATTACCATGAATGTGGATAAATACTGTATTATAACAATACGGTATTCTGTTTTTCACATTTGTTATTTTTTAATCTGTTTGAAATAAAGACTGAAAGAAAGAAAAGAAAAGAAAGAACACACTGAGTGCCATGAAACATTTTAAGTATTTCCCCATTAAATGACTAAGAAATATATCCTGAATGTGCCCACAAAGGTCCCCAATTATTTACAGATTCAGGCAAATGAAGACATAAATGTACGTTAAATGACACATTTTGCTTTCCATAGAGTGTTTCAAATTGTTTGACAAAATCTACAACCAGTTTTTCACATCTTTTTAACTCCTCTGTTGTAATAATGTCCTTGCATAGTAAGAACATGAATGTGACAAGGATTAACCAGTGCTGGTAAAATACCTGGGGCAGTAACCAGTTCTGCATTCACTAGCCTTCCAAAACCTTCTTTGCTGAAAAGATCTGGGAACTCTCGTCGCATTGCAAGGAGGCCTAATAAGTAAGAGTCGTTCATCAAGTTCGGTCACTTTAGTCCCAAGATAATATGGTTTCTCGTGGTTTTCACTGTCCAGCCACATACTTGCCATTTGCCGAACCACACCTCTTCTCATCCTGCACTTGTCCGCCGTAACCTTCGCTCCCTCTCCCCCTCTACCTTTGCCTCGTCGGTGCTCTCAGCCCTCCCTTCCTCTGACTCGTTCCAACTCCTGCCTCCAAACTCTGCTGCAGAAACTCTACTCTCTACTCTCTCATCCACTCTGGACTCGCTCTGTCCTCTCACATCTCGGCAGGCTCGTCAGTCCCCTCCTGCTCCCTGGCTAAATGATGCACTGCGTGCTAATAGAACCGTCCTTAGGGCAGCAGAGCGGAAATGGTGGAAATCCAAACACCGTGACGACCTCCTAACCTATCAAGCTCTCCTCTCCTCTTTCTCTGCTTCGATCTCTCAGGCAAAAAGCACTTTCTTTCAAGATAAGATCCAATCTTCCTATTCCAATCCTAAAAAACGATTTGCCATCTTCTCCACCCTCTTGGACCCTCCAAAAGCTCCTCCCCCCTCCTCACTTCTGTCAAGCGACTTTGTTACCCACTTTGAAAAAAAGGTTGATGATATTCGCTCTTCTTTTTCTGACTCACCTTTACTCACCGCTGGGTCACCAGACCCTCCTTCCACAAACACACTTACCTCCTTTTCCCCTCTCTCTCCAAGTGCGGTTCTTACCCTCATTACCTCTGCCCGCCCTACCACCTGTCCTCTGGACCCTATCCCTTCAAACCTCCTTCAGACTATCGCTCCTGATATTCTACCGTTTCTCACCCATTTCATCAACACTTCTCTAACTTCTGGTCACTTTCCAAACAGTCTCAAGGAGGCAAGAGTAAACCCTCTCCTAAAGAAACCCACTCTCAACCCGTCTGATGTTATAAACTACAGGCCTGTCTCTCTCCTCCCGTTCCTGTCTAAATCACTTGAACGCACTGTCTTAAAACAACTCTCCTGTTATCTCAATCAGAACAACCTTCTGGATCCGCACCAGTCTGGTTTCAAGGCAGGTCACTCCACAGAAACTGCTCTCATTGCTGTCACGGAGGAACTGCACACTGCCAAAACTGCATCCCTCTCCTCTGTCATCATCCTGTTGGACCTGTCTGCTGCATTCGACACGGTGAATCATCAGATTCCTCCTTCGCACTCTCCAAAAACTTGGAGTTTCAGGCTCTGCACTTTCCCTCCTCACCTCATACCTGAAAGACCGTACCTACAGGGTGACTTGGAGAGGGTCTGAGTCCGACCCTTGTCAATTAACTACGGGGGTCCCTCAGGGCTCTGTTCTTGGTCCCCTCCTCTTCTCCCTGTACACAAACTCGCTCGGATCAGTCATTAGCCCGCATGGTTTTTCTTACCACTGCTACGCTGATGACACCCAATTAATTCTGTCCTTTCCCCGCTCAGAGACCCAGGTTGTCGCACGCATCTCTGCTTGTCTAGCTGACATCTCTCAGTGGATGTCTGCTCATCACCTCAAACTCAACCTTGACAAGACTGAGCTGCTCTTCCTTCCGGGAAAAGATTGTCCCACTCTTGACCTAACAATCAACATCGGCACCTCAGTTGTTTCCCCGACTCAGACTGCAAGGAATCTGGGTGTGACCCTAGATAACAACCTGTCCTTCACTGCAAACATCGCTGCTACAACCCGTTGCTGCAGATACACGCTTTACAACATCAGGAAGATACATCCCCAGCTGACTCAGAAAGCGACTCAGGTTCTGGTCCAGGCTCTCATCATCTCAGGCCTAGACTACTGCAACTCCCTCCTGGCTGGTCTACCTGCATGTGCCATCCGACCTCTGCAGCTCATCCAGAATGCAGCGGCTCGTCTGGTCTTCAAACCTTCCTAAATTTTCCCACACCTACTCCGCTCCTACGCTCCCCTTCACTGGCTTCCGGTAACTGCTAGAATCCACTTCAAGACACTGGTACTTGCTTACCATGCTGCGAATGGATCTGGCCCTTCGTACATCCAGGACATGGTTAAACCGTACACCCCAGCGCGTGCACTACGCTCTGCATCAGCCAAACGACTCGCTGCGCCCTCGCTGCGAGGGGGACCCAAGTTCCCAACGGCGAAAACACATGGGTTTGCTATCCTGGCTCCAGGATGGTGGAATGAGCTCCCCATTGACATCAGGACGGCAGATAGCTTGCACATCTTCCGGCACAAACTGAAAACTCATCTCTTTCGACTCCACTTCGAGCGATAGAACTATTAACGAAGCACTTTTATACTAATAAAGGACTGGCTTTTCTAAAGCCAGTTGAGTAGCACTTGAAATGTTTTTGCTCTATGAAACCTGATGTACTTATATGATTCTATTTTCTTCAAGTTGTATTTTGTTGGACGAACGCACTTATTGTAAGTCGCTTTGGATAAAAGCGTCAGCTAAATGCAATGCAAGGTAATGTAATGTAAAATATGTACATTATGCATATGGTCAGGCGGCAGATATGATGTCAAAGTGTGGAATGTTTATAAGACATGTGGGCCCTTTAACCCCCCTCACAGATGTGTTGGTACGCAGAGCCTCCCTTGCATCAATGATGGTTGACGCATGATCCCTTTTGGAACACCTTTGAATGGGTAGGCCTTAACAGTACCTTTTCCCTTTTGAACTTGTTCACCAGGATGCAGACAGAGGCTGCACCCGTATTGACCATTAAACTGTGTCATGTTTTGTAGAATGGGCCTGGCAACTGAATCACACATCATAAGAGCTGCCACAAGTCTACATTGTTCCAAAACGCTGTTTCTTTTTAACTTGAAGCCCACAGTTGACAACTTCTGACACTCTAGAGTGAACGGCTTTAAACATTTATTAACATTTGGTTTTTTCTGCCGAACCACAAGCCAACAAGTAGAAAATGTTCTTTGCGTACAGGGTAAGGGAGCTCGTTTACAATCCCTTGTAACGGCTAAATACTATACAATGATGACTTAAAAACAGGCACACCATCGCAGTTGAGTGTTAAGGAGTGTCCATGAGGACAATCAAGTGGGACTCCTTTTTCGTTCAGATTATGGTACATTTTACCACTACGTATATCTAGTGTTCCATTCCATTCTTCAGTGAGCTGTTTTATCCCACGTTGTGTTGCACACAGTACACTGCCCTTCACTAACTTGGTCCCCAATGTAATACTCACAGTTTGGACAGTATATGTGACATTGTAGGTGACCTTCTATTGGCTTAAGCTCTTTTAAGAACAGATGCTTTGAGGCTGACACTGTTTTCTGGACAGTGAATATTAATCAAATCTAGAAGATCAGAGAGGGCCACACCAGTGTCTCAAAACAAATGAGAGTATAAGTAAAAAACTCTGAGCTTTGGTGAGTCGTGAACCAGTGTAAAGTGGCTCTTCATTTACCTGAGGAAACTTAACATTACCGGCTTCTCCCAAATGGGATTCCTCATTTACTGATTCATCAATACTGTCTTCATATTCAAGGGAAATGTGTTCTCCACTGCCAAGATTTGATTCAGAGTCAGAGTCTGTAAAAGACTACCTCGGTTCAAACACACCGATACCGTCACTGTCATCAAAGTTATCAGGAATTAAGTTATTTGATGACTCTGGGCTCAATTTTTGTAGATCACTGAAGTGAAAATCACACTCTGTGGAACTTTCATCCTCAAACAAGAGTGGTGATGTAGGATAGCTGGGTGTAAATGCATCACAGTCTGCTCTGTAATAGGGAGAACAAAATGAATCCGATTTTTTTGGGGAAATTACACAAGAGACAAAAACAATAAATAGAGATGCATTAAACACAAACATTGTGATCTATATACCTCCACAGACATTTTACAAATGAATGTATTTTTTTTAGGACTAATTACATTTTAGAGTAACTGGCTGGACTTTAGGACAAACTATAACCAATGATGTGGCTGACATCATGTGCATCTTCAGAGCCATTATCCAAGTCGTGGTCAGAGGAATTATGATTCAGGTTCTATGAAAACAACATCCTGAATAACTTATGACATATTGACGTGCAGTCAAAATGTGTATATTAATAAAACACAAACATATAGGCTGACACTTACATCTACTTCTTCTGTAGCTCCTGATAGACTTTGTGATGATAGTCCACTTATGGGGCTCCAGACCTCAGCACTGTCATTTGGCTTAAAAGGAAGCCCCCACATATTAGGTCCAAAACACTTAATATGTAATGTGCACATGTATCTCCAATACTGTCTCCAGACTAAAAGGAATATTACAACGTGAGTATGCAAGATCACATCCAATCCAATAGCTTGGCATTGTCAACGTTTAAGTATCTTATATATTTCAAGATATGGATAATGACCTCTGCTGCAGGAGAGGGGTCTGACAATACAAGACTGAGTATCGGATGTTTTTTTCCACTCTATTTGAAGCATAATAGAGTGTACTACCTGTCGACAGAATAGATACACTGCATAAGAAACTTCCCAAAAAGTCTAAAAAAAAACATATGTAGATATTATACAAGTTCATGACTCACCAGATCCTGGGTTGATTTACGAATCTCAATGTCGTTGGCCTCTGTTAGTGTTGTCCTGTGATAAAGGATTAAAATGACAAGAATGCTTGATTTTAATTAATGTGTATCTTTCAAACACCAAAATATTGTAATATTTCCCTCTAAAAGCTTGTCTATTCATAATGACATTTCTATGTGTTGGCTCCTCTCTGGGGAAATTAGCAATTATGTCTGGAAATTATTTCATGAAAGTTAAAAAAATCAGTCATAATCCAGCTAACTGAGAATTTGAAAGATGAGTTTAGGGTTTTTTTCAGCTTTCAACATATTTGAGCATTATTCATTTGTAAAACACGTTTTAAAATTATGCCGAAATAACTACATGCTGATACCATTTAGTAAAAACCTTGAATTAATGTGTGCTTACAAGACAGCAGGCGAAAACCTTTTAAAATGCGTGTTTTCTGAATGGAGGTCTAACCTGTATCTGCTCCGTCCAAACTCACAACAACGTCCTAAAGACATAAATAAACCAGCGACTATATTCCCCATGACACAGACAGTAGGCCTATGTGGTTTGCACATATATAACTTTTCTCCAGATTCTGAACAGTCATAATGATATGTGAGCTATGTGTGATAACAGCTAACGGCTGATTGGTTTCTGATTCAACGTCAGTGACGACATGCTGATTCTCACCGTAGTTGGCCAGGATGAAGCAAAACACTAACATCTTTTTCCACCGTTTTGTTCTTGGCGGAATCTCCGTTTTATCGGAGCCAGGGAGAATATATTTCCTTTTCAGTCGGTCCATTTTCCCCCTGGGACATAGTAGTTTGCGCATGGTTGTGGGGGTGGTGCGCCACTGCGCGGGACTGATGGACAAGTTGAATGTGATTGGTAGGTCTTGTTCAATGTGGGAGGGACTTATCTTGCGTGCACACAACCGGAACTTGAGGTGAAAAGACCGCCAAATTCATAGCTAACTTTCACAGCATAGAAGAAGAAGAAGCTAACTTTCACCTTGTCATTCACTAGATAAAATGTCAAACTATCGATATGCCCTTGTGTCCTGGACTCAGGGACCAGACAGAGATGCGGTTAGCATTGTACCACTAACCTGGATTATTGACTTTGAGGAATTGAGGGAAAATTGAAGTAACTTGAAAGTTTGAAGTGAAAGTTTGAAACAGCGTATTTTTGGTATATTCATCTTAATGTCCCCTGATATATAAGAAGTGTGTTTTTATATATTCATGTGTGTACTTAATTACTTTGTATTAAGAATAGCAGTCTGTGTAAACAAACGGTGGAGATATGAGAAATGCAATGATTATCTTTGTGAGCAAGGGGATATTCTTTGGACACAGCTCAGGCCTCTGGAATGCTGCAGAAAAGGGTGTGTGTGAAAGTCTATGTAAGAATGTGAAGATAACGGACACCAGATGTATTTTGCTACCACCTCAGAGACACTTGTTTATTATCTGGCTGGCTCGCGCTGATTCGCTTAGAGACGCCATCTTTTTACATCTCCCAATGAGATAACCTGACCACAGCTCCTCCTGTTTTGTTTTTTGCATGTAAGCCTGATCTGTCTTTGGGTCGGTCTCTTTTTCTCCTGCCGTCAAGACGATGAGGTTCTCCCGGCATTTGGACCAGAGCAGGGGCTGGGCCCACCCCTTTGAGAAGTGTATTTGTATTCTTACCTTTTATCATTAAAACAGATTATTGTTTAACCCCTATCCTGGTTGTTTTGGGTTTTCCTTCTTTTACAGCAAACTCATATAGGATCGGCACGGAGCAGAGATATCTGCTCCAACAATACTCGTTAGCTACAAGTGAAGCAGCAAAGTAGTTTCAGCGTCAGGTATTGAGTCTCTGGCGGCTGGAAGGGTATAAGAGTCCCTACGCCTAGTGGAGGTATCGAGTCCCCGCAGGGTATACTTCCTGGGGGAGTCAAATGGTTGTATCGAGTCTCCATCCGTGACCAATCTGAATAATGCTTTCCAGTGTCATAGGTCGCTGCAGTTGTATTATATGTAAAAAAATCCAAGAGTAGAAACGCGAACTTCAAAAGCCATTGAAATTAACGGATTTCTCACTGTCTTGTTCTGTTGAGTTTAACGCCCATTCTGTTGAAAGAAATATCGCATCTCAAAAGCTGAACAGACAGCGTGGAGGATATATGTATGTGCTTGTGGATAAATACAATATATTATTGAACATACAATAGCCTTAGTCAGATAAAGAAATACGAAGTCATTCTTGTTTCAAGAGAGCCCCCCTTCCCCTGGAATGCCTGTCCCATCTGGGGTGTCTGTGAGAGTATCCCCCCTCCTTTTTTCTCTCTCCTGTTTGCTCTCTTCTTTAATGCCTGAAGAAAATGCAGTGAATTTAAAACAAGGAGTGGAAGATCAACGACTGATCTGAAGTTGGAGTGAATAACATTGAAAATGAATAGATCAAAGTGTGATTTGAGGTGGTAGATATTGAAATAAATAAGAAACTATAATTTGTTGTTTTTAGCATAGTTTTTGTGGGATGCAGTTACGTCACATTGTGGTTTTTATGAGAAGTTTGGAGAACTGATTGTTACTATTGCATTGCATTGTGAATTTCGTGGTATTTGTCATTAACTGAGAATTTTACTTAATTATATTTCAGAGGAACTTAATTGCATACAGTAACGTTGAGGGAAAGTAAAAAGAGGTTTACTGAGTATATGAAGTACATGTAGGTTAAGGTTCGATTCAAATTGAATATAATAGTGGATTATTCCACCTAGATTAGACATAGAAAGAGGAGAATTTGTTAAACATTAGATAACAAACTCACTGTAAGAAATATATATTGTAATGTTATTTAGGAGTTGTATTGATCATACAACAGTGAGATAGGAAACTGAGAGCGCAAACAATTCACCACAATTGTGTTTTTAAGGTTGTGTAAGTTTGTCAGTCAGAAGGAAGCTGTTAATGTTTAAACATTACAGAGGTGCTGCACGAGGCTAAAAGCCATCTCACACGGTTTGATAACACATGGAGGTGATTGATGAGAGAAGCTTGTGGACAGCTGCAGGGCCCAGGGAGAGAGGGAGAGACAGAGAGAGACAGAGAGAGAGACAAGGAACTATGATCAAATGATAGGAGATGAGATGTTGGGAACATTAGGCTCAGCTCTAAGTGTTATGAACTGGCTTGGGCTGGTTACATTTTTATTGAAGCCAGACTACAAGTCGTATGGTTTAAGTTTTATTGAACTCAGTCTCCAAGCAGTGTGGTTTTAATCCGCATGTGTTGAGTGTTCCCCTCCCCTTTCCCTCAGTCATCCAAGTTATTTGACCCCATGAGGTCAAGAGTCATTCTGTTAGACCACAATCTTGTGTAAGACAAATCATTGTTCTTTTGTCACATTTTGAATTACATAAGATTTCATTTTGCTAAATCAATTTGTCTATAAATGTTGTAGTTGGAGTTTGCTAACATTTTTAGGAACGACATAGGCCTACACGTGGGTCGAATTACATTACTGTGATCTGATTAGTGTGCTCTGCAGGTTTACTATTGTTCTAACCAAGCAGTGGGATTTTTAAGGGAGGTTCTTTCATAGTGTGTGAAATATGCGATGCTGGAAACATGTAGGTGTTGAAAAACTTAGTTTGGGTAAATATGTCACAATGGATGAAACGATTATTAGAGGGAGTTTTTGTAATATCATTAGTAGACATTAATTGTGTTGTTTAGATGACAGTTAACTACTGACACCAATAGTATGATTAGAAAGAGACAGAGTGGAAAGGGTTGGATTTATTTAACCTCAGTGTGCTAGAATTTCTATTGGTAATGCGTCCCAAGACCTGGACTCTCTCTCTGCCTGTCAGACGGCTAAGACCCCGATCCGCTTGAGCAAACAAAGGCCTATCCCAACCAGGACACTGCTCCTTCTCAATAGACCAGACAGAGAACCAGAGCTGAACCAACAACAACAATAAGAACTGCAGCCAGAACTATCTCCACCTGTGGCATCCAGAACCAAACAGCTTGCTGACAGGCAGAGAGATACTCTCATCAGTCCCTCAGGCAGGGCATGAAGTTCCAAGCTGAGCCACGAGATTTGGCACAAGAGCAAAGGGTGGGACATGAGAGCAGAATCCGCCCTCCATAAAGCAGCAGAGAGACTGTAAAGGAGGAGATGAAATGCAAAGCAGTGCAAGAACAGTGGCATGATGGGGGCTGCAGATGTGACTGGGCCAATGGCTGCCTAAAAGACTTACAGCGAACGGATTCAACAGCTGATGGATAAAGGGGGAGGAGTCAGAATCAGAGGAGATGGTCGAGCAGAATGTGAGGTGGCCGGGGTCGCGGCTTGAGATAAACCAGAGGAGAGGGGAAGGGAATCAACGGGAATGAGTGAGTTTACACATAAACACACTTATTATAAGCGCACATTTAAAGAACTTGAATTGACTTGATAAATAAGTGAAGATAAAAAGTTGTATTAACCATGAATTAATCAATTGGTAAATTAAAACTAGCAGTAAAGAGGAAACTATTAAAGTCAAATGAGAATCATCCTAAAACACACTGAGGGATAAAGGGGGAGACACATGACAGAGTAGAACCATATGCTTCAATCTTTTCATCATGTTAACAAATTATTCTTCAAGAGATTTTTATTCACCTGTGAATAAAGTACTGATCTCATTTGTTACAATATTGATCACCATTACAAGGGTAATTTTAGGAACCACTCTATAAGACAAATCTTTATTTGTATGGATAAGGCTAAAGGGAGAGCTGGTGCCAAGCCAAATATAGTATTCCAATCTATAAAGTATTGATTTCACCATTGTGCCATAGTTATTACCATAGGATAAAGTAGGGAGTAATTGTTGCATGTTCGGACACCCGGGGTTCCACACACTGCGAAAGAGTTTAACATTGTTTTTAGGTAGACCAGAATTGAAGATAAATGAGTATAATGACCTATGAAAAGCTACACAGGTCCTAGTAATGGTTTGACTCAAGATAATAATTATATGCACAAGTTTCTGAAATAGATCTATTAGACATTTTAATATAGATTAGGTGTTAATAAACTGCAGTAGTAGTACAATAAGAAAGTGACATTTTTTGGCTAACACTTTTCAGGGAATGTGGGAAACAGCTGTTCCAATGAAAAGTTAGAGATATCTTGAACATTGTAGTTGTAATTGTGAATTAATAAATGATGGCGCTCCATATATGACAGATTTTTGTAGACAAAGGATACTGGCCTATGCTGAAATATCAAAGTATCTGCAGAGCACGACACATGGCCAAAAAGACTGAGACCAACTGACCTTTGACCCTGACCGACAGTGTAACTTGAGAAGGCACTGTCAATGACTGACTCTGGGGTGATCCTGAACAAACTTGACTTTACAACCTGACAGTGTGAGTGTGATGTCTGCATGTGATCAGTGCAACTGCATGATTTAAAACAATGTCTAATCAAGCATGCTTTTGGACTAACACATTATTCTGGGCCTCAATAAAATTCCACAGAATTGGAAAACCGCACTTGTGCACTCCCACAGGAGGTGGCAGTTTGCAGAATGTGAAGCTCAAACTAAAACATGAAGATTCTGTTTCTTTTAGGACTGAATGATGGAGAGAAACACTTCAAACTGAGGTTTGAAATGTAGAAAGAACATATTACAGTTAAAGCTAAAACATAGTAATGTAATGAGACAGCATTTAATTTAGACAACATCATGTAACTAGCCGGGTAAAGAAGTAAAAGCCATAGACTTTATTGTTTAGTAGGTCATTATGGGGATATACATTTCATCTAAATTCATAAAAGAAAGATATTTGATGACAGTTTGTTGGAATTCTGTATTCATTTTTTCAGCGTGATAATATCTAAGCACTGACAGGTAGAAGCAGTATCACCAGGAAATCATTCACTTTGTCAGTATCATGATTTTGTTTGTTTTTGAATCCATAACATTAATAATAATAATAATAATAATTCCTTACATTTATTATAGCGCTTTTCCAGATATTCAAAGCGCTTTACAAATACACATTACACGTATCATACATGCAATGGTCATGTACTGTTACTGGTAGTGTGTTTCTTTACCAGAAACATTAGCAGTTCATATTATATTTAGATTTTAAATGGGATCTCAAGGATTTCATTTAAAAATAAACACAGATGCTTGTCAGAAATTCAGAGCTATTGAAATATGTTATTTAGTTTACCTAAAGATGTTGGGGTTCTTATTTAGTTGGCACAGTCCAAGTATTAAGATTCTGAAGCTGCACTGGCAGATAGGAGGTCTACAATTAATTTAGAAAACCTGTTCACAGACGTCTGTTGTTTTAAGACACCCCACCAACAGGCTCCAAGCGGCCTACGCAGTGGTGGGTCAAATAGCTGAGGGCCCCGGAGACCTGAGCGTAGGCTTGAGGGATTTGTATCAGATTTCTCCACACAGGTTGCTGGCGCCAAAGGGGGACCCAGGAGGCCGACACAGCGGAGTTCGTCTGGCTGAAGGTCATCAGGACAAAGTGGCTCAACCCCAGGTTCTCCGGCCCCGACCGAGTGACCCAGCGGATCTCTCATGCCGTCCGCATAGGAGGAAAGGGGGACAGCTCGTACCACGGGAGCCAGTGTGCGGCGGGGAAACCACCTGCTAGGATCAGGGGACGACATCAGGACGGACGTGGCCCTCGCAGAGGAGGACTACTCGGAAGCTGTCATCAGTGGACTGGAGGAGCAGGATCCTGAGGACAGCCCTACAGCAGACGACTTGGAAGCGGCTGTCAGCGGGCTGGGGGACTTGTCGAGGCAGCAGAGGAGTCTACTTCTCTCTGATCAGTTCCACCCGTGAAGGGAAAGCCACATCTCCCCATCCCTATCAGCTGTCCTTGTTGGCTATTCCTCTGAGGGGGGGGGGGGGGCTGATGATTTACCACACAAGGAGACTGCTTTCTAGCACTCAGGTTGCCCTCTCATGGTTCCTTCACTGCCATGGAAAGTGGTGTTCTGTTCCCAAAGATTTCAAGTACTTTGGGTCTCAGTTTCTGATAGATTTATACAATGTTGAGACATACACAGTAGAAAAGAATGTGTCAAAATGCCTTGTGTAAGTGTATCTCTTGAGAATGAGATAAAAAGGGGGAATTGAGGGAAAATTGAAGTAACTTGAAAGTTTGAAGTCAAAGTTTGATACAGCGTATTTTTGGTATATTCATCTTAATGTCCCCTGATATATAAGAAGTGTGTTTTTATATATTCATGTGTGTACTTAATTACTTTGTATTAAGAATAGCAGTCTGTGTAAACAAACGATGGAGATATGAGAAATGAAATGATTATCTTTGTAAGCAAGGGGATATTCTTTGGACACAGCTCAGGCCTCTGGAATGCTGCAGAAAAGGGTGTGTGTGAAAGTCTATGTAAGAATGTGAAGATAACGGACACCAGATGTATTTTGCTACCACCTCAGAGACACTTGTTTATTATCTGGCTGGCTCGCGCTGATTCGCTAAGAGACGCCATCTTTTTACATCTCCCAATGAGATAACCTGACCACAGCTCCTCCTGTTTTGTTTTTTGCATGTAAGCCTGTTCTGTCTTTGGGTCGGTCTCTTTTTCTCCTGCCGTCAAGACGATGAGGTTCTCCCGGCATTTGGACCAGAGCAGGGGCTGGGCCACCCCTTTGAGAAGTGTATTTGTATTCTTACCGTTTATCATTAAAACAGATTATTGTTTAACCCCTATCCTGGTTGTTTTGGGTTTTCCTTCTTTTAAAGCAAACTCATATAGGATCGGCGCGGAGCAGAAATATCTGCTCCAACAACTTTGACCAGACAGATACTTCCAGGTGATATCTTGCCGAATTTCGTATGGCTAACACGAAGAAGCCTGTCAATGGATGGCAAGTTGAGCATGCAGTGGTGCTGCAGTTTGAAGGCAAGTTCAGCTCTTCATTTTAATTTAAATAATGAGCATAGCTTACATTAGAAAACTCCTCGGACAGCATGCTATGAAGGTACAATTAATATTGTTAGCATTTAGCAATGTATAGCCAGCTGTAACGTTAGCGTGTTTTTGTGCACATACCTAACCAGACCTTAACCATAGCATTGTCCCGCCATAAATCATAATTCGTTTAAGAAGAACGTCTAAATACATTAAGATATTAAGGGGAAAATAAGACAGGTAGCCAGAACGCCTCGTTAACTTAACCATACATACTGGCAGTGCACTGATATTGTTAGCTGACTACATTCGCCGTCATGTTTCAATAATGGGACACATTATTAATACAATATTACATTACATTACATTGCATTTAGCTGACGCTTTTATCCAAAGCGACTTACAATAAGTACATTCGACAATATGTGAAGAATTCAGTGTTTTATAGCTTGTAATTGTGAGGAAAACTCTGTCTTTCAATGCTGAGGTGGAATGAAGGAGTCTGGATCGTCGTTAGCCAAAACACTTAAGAGTTTATTTACAAGTACAAACAAATATGACGACGGCCGGAGGATTGATAAAGTTTCCCCCCTGTCGGGGGAAAACCCATATCAACTCTGCCGGACAAAGGAACATACAGCGCCAACCCATTCTTTCGGATGGGCGGGACCTCAGGAGCCTGCGCTCATTTCTAATGACTGCCAGATGTGAAAACAAGAGCTCTTTGTCTCCAAACTGTAGAGCAATGGGAATCCTCCCCCATCGGAAAGAAGAGAAGATTCACAGACACAAAGAGAAATAAGGAATGTCACTATCTAAAGTTTTAAGCACAATTAGCTTGGATTAAAATATTCTTTCACAGTCCCTCCTTTTATCAATTTATGATAACAAATTAATATTAGTCTAAGAATATTTCAGTCAATACTTAAATCAATAAGCATCTTCAGAATTGGGTGAACTCACATGCATCAATTATCAAAAGTAAACAAGATTGAAAACACTCCAATCACCATGATTGAATACAGTCAATCATAATAGAAAATCATCTTTCTTCAGTGTTTGGCATTTTTGTCAAAAGGTATAATAATAAACACACATGAAATACAAAAATATAATAGCAGAATATATGTTTAAAAAATAAGATCTTTTATCAAACACAAATTCAAATTCAACTTACATCTCAAAGATTTACTTCAAGGCAATAAAACACAATTAGAATTTAGGATTATAAGAAATCCAATTGAGGTATAAAATCAGAATCATGAGAGATCCAGCTAAGGTTCCTAGTTAAGGTATAAATTCACAGTGATGAATCGATCAATCTGTAATCTGTAAAGTTACAGTGTCCTCAATCTTTAACATTACTTTACGTTTACTTCATTACGCTTTATTCAAGAGTAAGGCATGATAACATAATTACATTACTTCAACTATCAATCATTATGTCATTTCAAAATCTGAAGGGAAAACTAAACAATTCTCAAAATGTTTAACAATCTGAAAAGGAAGAATCAGATATTTTATTGTATAACAACCTGAAAAGGAAAAAATCAAAACATCTGTTCTTTATTCAGAGCATCAACTGTAATCAATTTCAATCGCTGAATTGGGAGCCTTGTAATCTGGTTTCCTCGTTGTACATTTTACCTGGTAATGATTAAGGATAGTAACGTTGTCTGTTATAATATTATAAATATATTATTATTCAATACCTTATAAATCTGAAAATATCAATTAATTAATTTGTTTAGTGTGAAAGTGTAATCTGATCTGACAAAATATATTTATCACCACTATTTAACACATCTGTTCATTGGGAATATAAAAACAATCATTAATTGTACATCTGTAATCATCTGGTCATTCAATTCAAATGTTATCTTTGTACAAGAGCTAGAAGAACATGTCCTCCTGACTCGTTCTCCTCCTCTCTGTATGACACAGAGTGTCTGGTGTGTAAAGGCATCCTGATACTGTAGATTAGCACTGAGGTGCTGATTGGCTCAAAACTCTTCTTCATCAGAGCGCCATATTTCACCTCCCCAATTGCTCTGCTTTTGTGGCTCAATTCAGTGAGCACTTTATGATCTCCCAGTGAAACAGAGGCTCATCTGCCTGTATTCCTTCTGCTATCTGCTTGAGAGCAGTGCACCTGCCTATTCCAAGTGGCACATCTAGATGCCTCTGAAACCATCGCTCGTCCTGTAGAGTTGTCTGCCTGAGCCCACCGAGCAGAAAGATGAAGAAGCATCCCATCTCCTCAGAAAGTTGAAGATTAGAATCCTCTCATCTCGAACGACCTCGTGCCTCCTTGCCCGTGGATGGGGGTGCCCTCTGCAGCCGCAGAGTGTGATTCTCTCTCTCTGACCCTTGGCCTTCAGAGCTGTCCTAGTTATTGGGTTAACACTTGATAGGGATGTTTTCCTGAGTGCAGACAACTCAAAGTGATGGATTAGCACATTATCATTCAATTACAAAAATAGGATAGGCCCCTCAGAATTATTTGGGAGCCTTCCTGACACATGTACATGCATAAATGTAAGGTTTGTGTTAATCATTTAACATGCAAGAATCATATACTCCTCAGTCCAAAGCAGAGAAATGTTATTTTAAATTAAATGTGAGCTAGTCCCTGTGGATATAACCCTTTATCAATGATTCTAAAATGTTATATTAATTCACCATTTACCGTTTGATCAAGGATTAGTTTATCAGAAGTACATTTCCTCTTCCATAAAACATAGGTTTGAGAAATGAATGTTCCAATATGAAATCAATTACTCAATATAATTGACTCTTCCCTCCCTTTTCTTACATATGTCACATATGAAATAATAACTTAGGAGTCTATTTAAGCATGGTATTGTCTATATAAGCTATTAATCGAGAAAACTCAGAATCAGTATACAACTCGCAAATATCTCTCCTCCTTCCTATCCCTCTCTTCCACATCTCCCTCTCATCCTCATCTCCCTTTTTCCTCACTTCCCCATCTCTCTCTCATCTCCCATCTCTTTCTCTCTTACTTCTGTTAGATATGAAATAAAACATACGAGTCCATGTAAGCATCTGAGTTACCACTGAAGGCATAGCATAAATGATAGTGGGCGTCTGAGGGTGTCATTACTGAGAAATGTCAAACACATTCAAAATCTTACATTTGAAAACAGGTTTGCATTCCTCCACTTAAAGAGCCTGTGACACGAGTTTCTCCCATCATCCAAACCCATCAATTTGAGTAAATATTGTCCCCTTGAAAACCGTTACTGAACTGATTTTGGATATTTGTACTTTGATAACCATTAATCTGCCCTTCAATGTTGACCATTTCCTGGATCTGCTCGGGGATTCTTCAAGTCCCGCCAAATTACGTGTGACGTCATTGCGGGCACAGCGCTCCAGCTGCACCGTTCAGGATCCCAGCATCTGCATGTAAACGCACGATGGCGCACCCAGCAGCAAGCGATGACAGCTCAGACAGTTTAATTTTGAACGTGTCTGAGAGCTCATATGAGGCTGAAGGATCGGTTTATGTTGTATCTGTTAGAAGTTTAGGAATTAGGTGCGTCAATATGGGCGATCATACGGTCATGTAGCCAGTGGTGGACTGGGACTAAAAATCATCCCGGGACTCTCGACCGGCCCACTTCGGTACCGCTAGTAAATTGTCAACGGGGGGAGTGGGGGATGTCAGGGGCGGCGGGTGCTGTAGATAGTAAATGTAAATATGTAAATATTTGTGTCACTGCATCCTGGTAAAATACAAATATAATGCAATGTCTGTGTCTTTGACATTAGCGCTGCCAGCCACCTGTGCCCTGTACTACGAAGCCAGTTCAACAGACCCTGGATATGTTTGAGTAACAAACTAACTAACAACAACAAACTAACAAACGAGATCTCGCTAAGCGGTCCTACGACGCTGGTTATCAACTCGGTAAATCAAGCCAGGGTTTCTCTCTCCAGCTGAGAGCGCGTTCACGTCTAAGACACGAGTGGATCTGACTTTAATTACATTTGACTCGAGTGTTTCGTCAACATAATGTGTTGCTAAAAATAATACTTCTGCATACAGTATGTGACACTGTAAGTGTTGCACGGCCAGATACGGCTGGAGAAGCTGACTCAGATAAGGAAATATATGATATATTATGATATTAAATGATCGATGATCTGATTGATGATGTAATATGAATGATAAGTGCTGTTATGGAAATAATTGTCATAGACGCCAAGATGTGACATACAGGACAAACCTTGATGTCTGTTTACCTTCTTTAAGGACACAGGCTGCTTAGCCAATAATGTTATTGTTCCCATTCTGTGACCGGTCAATACTGGGTCACAGATGGTCTGTGTTGTGGGTACACTGGGACACTTCCTTCTCTGTATTTGTGGACTCCAAGGTGAAATCTTCGAGGTCATAGGTGTCCGAGGCAAGTAGCTCAGTGTTCCCACACTGTTTAGGCTATCTTCTCAAATATGTTGTTTACTCTCTGCGAAACCAGTTAGATGGGCTGGCAAGAGAGAGGCTCTCCAGAATTGACGTGGCAACTCTACCGTGAAGTCAGAACCTCTGACTCTTGGACTTGTGATGTGAATCCTCCGGCCGTTAACTCGTAATAAACCATCATGTGTTTGACATCAAAGCTACTGCTCTTCCCGTGTCTCCTTCCTGAGTCGGTGACTCCCACTGCATAGCTACACAGAAGTTTCCTCTACAAATTGGCGTTGTCGGCAGGATGCCAATAAATCTACAGGGCTGGTAAGTGTGATTTTCAAATCTACATTTGGACATTGCCTTACCAGAATCTGTGATTGACGGTATCCTAAAATTACCTGTGAAACTGATCGGCTGCGTTTCCTTTTGGTTAATGAACATTTGGGGATGATAAACCCAGGAGATCAGTGTCTGGGGACTCAGTCCTGGCTTATTTCCTCTGTGTATGCTGCTCGGGACGGAAGTGCCATACAGGCATGCACAGCTCATGTTTAGAGATACCTTAAAGAAAGGGCATCAGTGAAGTGGAGCTTCTGTGTGAATTGAAAGCAATGTAAAAGATTTGTACTGGACAAATCGCCGGATTTTGGGGGTCTTAGCGGCCAAACATAGCAGTTGAAAATAAGCAGCCAGAGATATTTACTGCTATCACCTCTCTGTAAAAACACGGCTCCAGCTGCAGCCTTGCGTGTGTGTGTAAAAGAAACCTCACCGTGTGTGGGGCTGGAGCAGTGCAGGCTGAGAGGGAGAAAGTCACAGCTTATTGCCTATAGGTTTTAACTCACGGCACCACCGTCCTTCAAACGGGACGGTCTAAAAGCACTCGTTGTTTAGGACCGCTTTTCTCATGGTTAGACGGGCCAGCGCGAAGTGCGTGCATCACCCGATGCGCTACGGCTCTCTGGAGCAGGTGGCGGTCAGGAGTGCATACATACAATTATAGGCTAATTGATCAGAGGTGTGTAGTGGCAAGCAAGCATAGGCAAACTGTGTTTCACCTTGAGGTGAACTTGATAGCAAGTATATATAGGCTGGTCGTACGGACTACAGTCAACTGAGCTGTTGTTTGGATAGAAAGGGCAGGGAAAAACGTCTGTGGGCTCCGATCGGGGGGGCACAGCGCCACTAGAAACAAATAGCCTAGTGGTTGTCGCAAGAGGATAAGCTAGTTACCGCTCTTGGACGGCTTTCAGGCACCGATAAATCACTTGTATGCAAGGGTGAGGCGTGAGAAGACGCCGCACTGGAGATAATTCCCCACCCCTCTAAGATCTCTAAAATCCGGACTAAATTGAGCTGAAGAGCTTTGCTGTCGCGCTGGTGTTTATTAAGAGTTCATGTTTTGTTTGTCTGATTGTTTGTATGGGGGTCAATATTGGTTTGTCCCGCCGTCTTGTGTATGTTTTGTAACAATAATGAATCAGTCCATAGCCAGGGTAAAATGAACTAAACTTTCATTATCTCACCAAAAGTAAATGACCTGAGAAAAATAAAAAGTGTTTTTATGTCCTGCCTCTGAGTGCAGGGGAAAATGTAAACAAGAAGCACACTGTTCAGGGTGAGCGCTAGGTGTAAGAAGAAAATAAGATTATATTGCTTTAAGAATCCATTCTTAAATGGTATTGCTGGAATGTTAAGATATCTTTGTGACCTTGTATAAACCCTATGCCCGTCCTGCGCCCCGAGACCCTCAGAGACCTGCCTGAGGAGATCAGAGTTGCAAAATCTGTTTTTTAGGTCAATGTTGTATTATTTGTTTCATTTATTCTTAATCTATGTATTGTATAGTAATAATGAATAAAAACGTAATGTATTGAACACATTCCGAAACAAAGCAGATAAGCAGAACAAGACTCAGACATAATACTAATTGTTGTTGAAACCTTTTGCGCTGTTGCAGCAAAATGGAAACTGTGTTAATTATTCTGTTCCAACTGGCCACTGGAATCAGGTAATTAATATAAGTTGAAGTTCAATTACAGTTTTAAAAATAGTTTAACATTCTTTATTAAACTGCTTCAAATTATTTCTCGTATCAACCAATTGGTCTCCATAGACATTACTAAAATTAAAATAGTTGTTAACCTACTGACAAGTTTTCTGAAACCGAGCTTATGAACAACAGAGTAAAGGTCGCTGGTTAAGCCAGGATCAATATATTTGTTGAAGTTTTTATTGTGTGCATAATAAATGTGTTAAATTAATTGAGCAATTCTTTAAAAGTATAATGTTGCAATTTCTTTAAAATAAGTAATCACAGTTAAAAAATAGATGTTGTTTTCCAAGGGCCTCTCTTTCACAGGCACTTTGAATCATAACACTTCCAAGTCCTACAGAGACTCAGTATCATTTTGAGTTGCAAGCCAAATCCAGGGGTTCTACTCGAGCCCAATTTTAAATACCATAAAGAAAAGTATTGAACCCAGCTCGAGCTAAATGTGAAATGTATTTAATTAATGTGCAAGTGTTTTGATTTATTTAAAATGTTCCAATCTAGCTTCCTTCGAGTTTAGTATAAACAACAGATTGGTTCTCATAACATTCTCACTGCTGTGCTGTCCCAAATGTTTTAAACCTTGGGCAGATAAACACACACACACACACACACACACACACACACACACACACACACACACACACACACACACACACTTTGGATGAGTAATCACTTCATCCAAATTGTAAATTACTGCCTTCTTTAAAGTTATTAGTAATTCAAGATTAATTATTAAATTAAATTAGGTACATAACAATAAACAAAATAACTTTGATTTGATCATTTTGTTCACAACATTAGACCTTGTCCTCTAATCTCTACTAGAATAAGATAAGTGTGCATGTTTGGGTGTGGAACACTCCTGTAATGTACCTAATCTTCTTATCCTTTTCATTACAGAGCTGGGGAAATGGTGTATTGCTTAGATTCGGATCTGTGCAAAGTCCAATTATGACTGACTTTAGTTCTAATGTTAATTTGATTTCAACCCATAAGGAATTATTTAGATTAACTCAACATTTCACATGATGATGGATTAGTGCTCCACATTTTTCCCACTAATTTGTTGTGCAATTAGGCCAATGGTAAAGAGAGACATTGATGACCTTGTGTCCCTTTTGTTGGTACGTGGTTCCATTCTGTCTATGGCCTTGGACGGCTTCACTAAGAATCACCCAGTTCTGACACAGTTCTGAGTGCAGTCACAGAGATGCTATGGCTGCTCTACATGAAATGACATTAATGGTCTGGTCTGAGAATGGACACCATTACCTGCTTCCAGAGACAATGCCGCTCCTCAGACTGAACAATACTGTCTCACGTGGGCCACTCCCCCCACCAAGCCATGAACTGAAAGAACACCTGGAAGCCTCCCGGTCACACCAGCACCAACCCTTGGGTCAGTCAGATGGGACTAACGGCTTAACTTAGGGCATTTGGTTCAGAAATATGACTCTCGTTACCGCAGAGTGGGTTGTTTTTTTAAGGCTATTCATACTGCTATGCAGAGGATGCCTGTAGGTTGGCAAGCTGTTAAAAGCCCCTACTATTTTCAAAATAGGCCTAATGTCAGGAGCCTCTTAATGTCTAGTTCTACATGTATTCACATTATATGGACAATGTTTCCACCTGGTGAAACTGAAGGCTGCACGGAACTCAGGCTACAATACGACCATTCTGTTCTGCTCTGACGATTCAATTGATAGATTCTACATCAAAACAATTAGCTTTTATTGTTTCCAATGATAACGTCATTTTAAGAGAAGGAATGCAAACCTGTTTTCAAATGTAAGGTTTTGAATGTGTTTGACATTTCTCAGTAATAACACCCTCAGACACCCACTATCATTCATGCTATGCCTTCAGTAGTGACTCAGATGTTAAGGGGGATGAAGCTTTTCCTCTCAAATCAGATATGCTTTGTTTTTTTAACAAAGGTATACAGTTCCTGCATCATATATGTTTCTCACAATTGTTTGTTTTTTTGTAAGCTGCACACAGGTGATACTGAGTCTTCTCGAGTAATAGATTACACCATGCTTAAATAGACTCCTAAGTTATTATTTCATATGAGACATATGTAAGAAAAGGGAGGGAAGAGTCAATTATATTGAGTAATTGATTTTATATTGGAACATTTATTTCTCAAACCTGTTTTATGGAAGAGGAAAATATTTCTGATAAACTAATATGTTATCAAACGGTAAATGGTGAATTAATATAACATTTAGAATCATTGAGAAGGGGTGATATCCACAGGGACTAGCTCACCTTTAGTTACAATAACATTTCTCTACTTTGGACTGATGAGTTTATGATTCTTGCATGTTAAATGACTAACACAAACCTTACATTTATGCATGTACATGTGTCAGGAAGGCTCCCAAATAATTCTGAGGGGCCTATCCTATTTTTGTATTTAAATGATAATGTGCTAATCCATTACCTTGAGTTGTCTGCACTCAGGAAAACATCCCTATCAAGTGTTAACCCAATAACTACAGTAGGACAGCTCTGAAGGCCAAGGGTCAGAGAGAGAGCTACGTGGGTCCACGCCAGACACTGCAAGGTCGTAGTCACAGGAAAGGAGAAACGGTAGAAGCAGAAGACAACAAGTGATGTGTCCTAGTCACCAACAAAAGTAGATGACAACAAGTGATGTGTCCTAATCACCAACAAAAGTAGATGACAACAAGTGATGTGTCCTAATCACCAACTTGCACCACACTTGCACTACATACACCAAAACACACTACACACAAGGTGTCCCAAGCGAGTGCCAGCTGAGCGGTTCCATATGCCTCTGGTTCCTCGTTTGTGTTACCGGTGTGCGGAGTCTGACTGTCCGTGTCACAAAATCGACCGAAGGAATACACACACACACCCCATGGAGCATTCCCACCTCGTGATGACGGCTCGCCTGGGAAAACGACAACGCAACCGTGAGCAATACAACTGGCCTGGCCCAGTGATGTGGGGTTTAGCTCGCCACAAGATTACGTTTGGTTGTGCAGCGACAAGCTCTATCAAGTTCTGGCTCCCCTCTGGATAGGTACATGCACTCTAGTGGATTTGAATCCAGCAATCAGGCTTAACAACACTACTCTTTAATGTATTATCCATGCATAGAAAGACCTACAATGATGTTTCAAGTACTGGATTAATTTCAGTTTTGGCCCAAAACAAATATTTATAATATTTCATATAACAATTATGTAGCATATTTGATCCTCAAATTAGAGAAGTATAATTTAAAGAAATTGATATTCTCAACATTAGATAAACACAGAAGAATCCTTTCCAAGTACCATAAGTAGCTCAGGTAAGTATGGCTAATAGGAATACTTGATAGACTTAATTTGGTACAGATCAGTGGTAGCATTTACAAATGTAATAATTCAAGGTTTAAAAATGTTTAATCCTTCCTTTCCAGGTTTTTACAAACGTCTTTGAATATTTGCCTAACTTTTCCTTTTCAGATTTTGAACAATGTACTTGACTAAAATGAATGTATTGATTTCACTAAGTGCCTTACTCTTGACTAAAGCGTATTTAAGTAAACGTAAAAGTAATCCTAAAATTGAGGACACTGCACTTTTGCAGATTACAGATTGATCAAATCACCATTGTGAATTCTATACTCTAACTGTGAATGTTTAGCTGGATCTCTTACGATCCTGAGTTTTAAAATGCTTTTGACTAGTGATTGCCTTGAAGTAAATCTTTAAAGCGGCAAGCTGGTTTTGATTTTATAGTTTGATGAATGAAATTAACTAATGGTAAATGATAAAAGATATTAGTTTAAAAACAAATATTTAGCCATTGTGCACCTGTGTTTTATGTGTGTTCATTATTATGCTTTTGACAAAAGATGATCAAACACTGATGAGAGATGATTTTTCCTATTATGATTGGCTGTATCAATCATTGTGATTGAATGTTTCAATCTTATTCTACTTTGTGATGTAATTAATGTAAGGTGAGACCACACTCGAATCTGGAGACGCCTATTGAGTTAATTATTGACCAAATTATTATTAGACTAATGTTTTTAGGTTATCATAAATGATAAAAAGAGAGGACTGTTATGGAAATAATTGTCAGACGCCAAGATGTGACATACAGGACAAACCTTGATGTCTGTTTACCTTCTTTAAGGACACAGGCTGCTTAGCCAATAATGTTATTGTTCCCATTCTGTGACCGGTCAATACTGGGTCACAGATGGTCTGTGTTGTGGGTACACTGGGACACTTCCTTCTCTGTATTTGTGGACTCCAAGGTGAAATCTTCGAGGTCATAGGTGTCCGAGGCAAGTAGCTCAGTGTTCCCACACTGTTTAGGCTATCTTCTCAAATATGTTGTTTACTCTCTGCGAAACCAGTTAGATGGGCTGGCAAGAGAGAGGCTCTCCAGAATTGACGTGGCAACTCTACCGTGAAGTCAGAACCTCTGACTCTTGGACTTGTGATGTGAATCCTCCGGCCGTTAACTCCAAATAAACCATCATGTGTTTGACATCAAAGCTACTGCTCTTCCCGTGTCTCCTTCCTGAGTCGGTGACTCCCACTACATAGCTACACAGAAGTTTCCTCTACAAGTGCGACACGTCGGCGTCTTCTCTGCATAGGCCTACGGCAGTTTAAACTGTATTTCCTTTATCCTGTAATATGACTTGAGAGATTTAAACTCCGCACACTGAGTTGATCTCTTTTCTATAGACTCCGGAGGCGGGCAGCGTCAGGTAAAAAAAGTTATTTAGCCTTCCCAAACCTGAGCCTCACGCGCCGCCTATGGGGGATGTGCTAGTGACTTATCCGACCGGCCCACTTCGGTACCGGCCCATCTGGATTCGTCCCGATGGCCAGTCCGCCACTGCACCCAGCCCACGTAAACTGTAAACGGGGGGAGCTTCGCTGCGGGGAAACGGTGGACCTAGTGTCCCGATCGGAGTGGGAATAATAATAATAATAATCCGTGCATTTTATCCATTAATTTCCCCAACATTGTGGTGAAAAAAACACACGTTTAATCCATGTTGGTGTACTACAACTACAAAAAGCATCGGTTTGTTTTCTCATCAGGAAATGCAGACCGGCACAAACAAACGATTTTTAATCATCATTAGATCTCACGATCATTTAATGTATCATATGTTCGCCGAATTGACATGAAAGCACTAATACATGTAGTTTCATCCACTTGAGTTTACAACTACAAAAATAATCGATTTGTTTTTATATCACATCCTACGGGAGGAAATTCAGTAGCTCTCACTACCGATTTTTTAATCCTAATGTAATCATCATCTTCACCACGATCATTTATGTTGATGTTCGCCGAATTGACATGAAAGCACTGACAAATATGAATATACTGTAGTCAACTTCATTAAAACGTTATTAACGTGCCTAAACTCTGTAATTCACCATTTCTACGCATGACAACACACTTTGTCCGTATTTAGCTCTCTCGCCGCACAGTGAAGCATTCCCGCATTGACGTCACTTCCGGCTCCCCCAAAACTTCAAAATGAGTCGAAGGAATTTCCCCGCGATGTTCGAAATTATTGATATTTAACGGAACGGTATCGCTTTTTCTTTTTTAAACTGACGGTTCGAGATTACTAGTAGCCCAATATTTCATTGCACAACAGTTGTTGGGATGCTGTCACAGGCTCTTTAAGGTGACGTTATCATTGGAAACAATAAAAACGAACTGTTTTGATATAGAATCTATAAATTGAATCGTTAGAGCAGAACAACATGGTTGTATTGTAGCCTGAGTTCCGTGCAGCCTCTAGTTTCACCAGGTGGAAACATGGTCCATATAATGTGAATACATGCAGAAGTAGACAGTAAGAGGCCCCTGACATTAGGCCTATTTTTTAAAATAGTAGGGGCTTCTTCAAAAACAAACAACCCACTCCGTGGTAACGAGAGTCATATTTCTGACCCATATGAGCCGTCATCACAAATATGACCCCAGCTAAAAAAAACTCTCTGTACCTCTGATGACCTGCAAAAAGCAAATGAACTGAATGACTTTTACATGAGATTTGAAACCCAGGACTTCTCCTCTGAATGTACAGACATCGTAGAGACAATCCCTGCTAGTGACCAGGATGAAAGGGTGGTGATTGACCCTTTAAAGGTCCAATCACTTTTCAAACACACCTGTACTAAGAAGGCCACAGGGCCAGATGGCATCTCTGCATTCCTCCTCAAGACATTTGCAGAATAACTGACACCAGCATGGTGTCCCATATTTCAAAAATCTGTTGATCTTCACACCATCCCCACCCTCTGGAAAAAATCAATAATAAAACCTGTCCCCAAAAAACCTTGTCCAAAGGTAAACAATGATTTTAGGCCTGTTGCATTGACATCCATTGTCATGAAATGTTTTGAGAGGATCATGGTGCCGCTGCTAAAAATGGAGGTTGATGTACATTTAGACCCTTTTCAGTTTGCCTACAAGCAAGGGCGTGGCACAGACGATGCTCTAAATAGCATCACACACCTGGTCACTAAACACCTGGAAGACCCTAAGGCATATGTACGCCTACTGTTTGTGGATTTCAGCTCGGCTTTTAACACACTGCAGCCTCACATCTTGCTTCAAAAACTGATAAAGATCAATATAAATCCTTTCATCTTGAAATGGTATTTTTCGTTTTTAACCAATCGCACTCAGCAAGTCAGGGTCAACAATGCCCTCTCAGAGCCCCGGACCATCAGTACAGGAGCCCCCCAGGGTTGTGTGAGCTCCCCGGTCCTCTTCACACTGTACACAAACGACTGTACAAGAGCCCACCCGGAGAATTATATCATCAAATTCTCTGATGATACAGCTATCCTTGGCTTAATGCACAAGGGCAGCAGTTCATCGGCTTATCACTCTGAAATAGAGAGATTTGTGCAGTGGTGTGATTCTAGCCATCTAGTGCTGAATGTGAAGAAGACTGAGGAGATGGTGTGGGACCCAAAGGCAGTGGGTGACCTTAGCCCGGTGGTTATCCACAATGAACCCATATCTCAGGTCAGCTCCTATAAGTACCTTGGTGTCCATCTAGATAATACACTCAGCTGGAAGGCGCATGTTCAAGGTCTGTGCTCTAGACTTCAACAGCGATTGTACTTTCTGCGTCGACTCCGGGCTTTCGGAGTCGACCAGAAGTTCATGTTACTGTTTTACAGTGGCGAGCCGTCAGGGCCCTCTAGGCCCTCTCTGAGGGCCTAAGATATTCTAAAAAATAATATTTAAAAACATTTAAAAAATATATTATTTTTTTTTAATATACATTTTTTAAATATTATTTTTGTTATATTTTTACCGAAAAAACTTGATTTAATTGGATTTAAAATAAAATTTCCAAAGAAATAAATCCTTCGAATCTGCCTGTTCAGTTTCTGTTTGAATGTGAAGGGTTACATGAAAAAAGCTCGTCTGGCCCTCTATGCGATTCACAGAGGGCCCGCTATAGTAAAACAACGAGAGAGTAATGTCAAGTGACAGTACAATTGACCAATCATATCTTCCCTCTAAATGGGAGGGCTTTATTATCGCGGACTTTATGACAAGTTCCGCCCGCTGCGCTGCCAAGTTTATGCATGTGATATATCAACGGGTCAAGCTAGGCGGAATTAGCATACGTTCATTCACGATGGCTCACGTTAGTGATAGTGATGACATCGTTGCGAAACTACTAACCGAGTCTTTTTCAAGAATGAGTTACACGGATAAATTGGAGTTAATTACCAAAGGGCGACCAACACCACAGCTTAATTTGGTTCAAAAAACCAAACGGTTCGAGAGGCATTTTAATATCGGCAATTACGCCAGATACAACTGGATGACCGGATCAACCAGGGAACACAAGCTGTACTGCTGGGATTGCTTGCTTTTTGGAGCGGACAGTGGGTCATGGGCCAGAGATGGATATTCTGATTTAGGAAGTTTATCCAAATTAGCACATCGCCATCAGAATGCTTCAGGTCACCTCAGAGCTACTATTCGGCTTAAAACATTTGGGGACACCAGGATAGAGCTCCAGCTGGATGAGCAACAACGCCGGGGTGTCATCCTTCATAATGAAAAGGTGAAGAGGAACCGAGGAATTTTGAAACGCCTGATAAATTGTGTGGTGTACTTGGGCAAGCAGGAGTTGCCGTTCCGAGGTCACGATGAGAGTGTAACTTCATCAAACAAGGGGAATTACATAGAGTTGCTGGATTTAGTGGCAGAATATGACAGCGACCTGCACACACACCTCGCCACATCAACAGTATTTACCGGCACATCTTCAAGGATTCAGAATGACCTGATCAGCGCTGTCGCTAGTGTAATGACGGATAGCATGAAAGAGGAGCTGAGGAAGGCACCTTTTGTTGCGGTCATGTTGGATGAAACGACAGACATTAGCAACGTGGCGCAGATGTCATATGTGCTTCGATATGTCACTGACGATGGGATAAAAGAGCGTTTCTTCAAGTACGAAGATGTGACAGAGGACAAACGAGCAGAGGCCATAGCTACACGGCTGCTGGAGTTCCTGAGGGAGAGTGGCTGTATTGACAAAGTGGTCGCGCAGTGCTACGATGGAGCAGCTGTTATGGCCTCTGGATTGAATGGGGTGCAAGCGAAAGTTAAGGAAACAATTCCACAGGCCCTTTTCATTCACTGCTATGCTCACATCTTAAATCTCGTTTTGTCAAATGGAGCTTCCAAGATAAGAGAGTGTAAGGTCTTCTTCTCCCACCTCTCTGGCTTGGCCACCTTTTTCAGCCGCTCAGCAAAGCGCACCAAGCTACTGGATGATATTTGCCAGCATAGGCTTCCACGGGCAGCTCCTACTCGCTGGTGCTTTCATTCTTGCTTGGTGTGCACAGTGGCAGATAAGACCAGGGAATTGAGAGAGGTAAGATAATAATAACAATGAACGTAATGGAAATATTAACAATAATAAAGAAATGATTTAGTGTTGGAAACTACCCACTCATAAAAACATGAAGGTAAAGAACTATGCTAGTATTACATTAAATGAAAAGCTAATCTTAGTGTTTACTGGAGGTCTATAAGTTGTTTTTTCTAAACTGAGCATTACTCTCGTAGGTGTTCGAGCACATCGTAGACCATCACACAGAGTTTGATGACGAAACTGTTCATTGCTCTGATGGATACATCACCCTCCTTACCAGCTTCGATTTCAGCTTTTGGTTGAAAACCTTCCACGCTATCTTCTCCTACTCGGATGTTGTTTTTGAAATACTTCAGAACAAAGGTTTTGATATGCAGTTCTGCCTGGCCAGAGTGGATCAGCTACAGCGACAAATTGAACAGGAGAAGGGGAACTTTGACAGCGTCTACGATGAAACCCAGGCTTTGGTTGGTCCTCCGCGCGGCCGTGGAGCTCAAGGAGACGTTCGTGCACGGTACAGGGAGCTCCACTGCAGCGTAATTGACAGCCTGCTAACCCAGATTTCCAACCGCTTCAGTGACCACAAAAAGCTGGAATTCCTGGCCCTTCTGGACCCGCAACAGTTTGGGCATTACTGTAACTATTTCCCAACTGCTGCCTTGAACAGTTTGATGGAGAGCTATGGCGGATATTTCGACCAGCCTCGACTGCACACGGAACTCGCCGTGATGTACGGCATGTCTGACATTTTGGGGAAAAGCCCAGCCGACATTCATCAGTTTCTCCTCAAAAAAGGACTGAGTGAAAGCATGAAACAGGTGTACACCCTCTCATCCATCATCCTGACAATACCTGTGTCCACTGCCTCTGTGGAGAGGTCCTTCTCTGCGCTGTAGCGCATAAAAAGCTACTCGAGGTCCACGACTGGGCAAGTCCGACTGTCAGACTTGGCCTTAATTTCGATCAAGAAGGAATTGCTGATTGCTTTAAAAGCAAAGGATCACCTGCATGACGACGCCATCAAGTTCTTCATCCAAAAAGACAGGAGGATGGACTTTGTGTTTAGGTGATTTGATCATCAAAGGTAAGTCAAAGTGATTTTCAATGTGGGCCGCCGTGCCGACTTAATTCATTTGTAATTGTTACTTCGCTGTGGGTGCCCTGTCATGATAGGTGTTTATATAAATGGTGTTGTTTTGTGTGGTAGAGGGTCGCTGTCATTGATGCGTTTTGCACCCCGGGACGCTGTTTTGATATTCCGCTGAAGTATACTATAGGCTGTGACGTAAAAACTTTTTCTTTTTTTTTTCGAGGGAAGAGGGGGGTGGGGTCAGAGGGCCTAGGTAGAAAAGTCACGGCTCGCCACTGCTGTTTTATCATGCAGTGTTGGAGAGCATCATTAGGTATGGTATCACTGCCTGGTACGGTAACTTGACAGTGCAGTCAAAGTCACAGATCGCTCGCCTGGTACAGACGGCTATGAAAATTATGGGGGTTGTAGAGTTATATTTGTATTTATTCATGTTAGCAAACTATGGATAAGCTTAAAATGAGAATAATTTGGGTAAAACTGTGAGCTGCATTTGGGGCCTGTTGACATGTGTTTTTGAGGACAAAGGAAGATGGGGGAAGGTGAGAGCATGTCCTGATTTGCATTCAACTTAGAACAAGCTACAGTGGTTGTGATATTAAGAGAGGTCCCTTGGGTTTCTCTGGTGCTTATCAATAGTAGCAGTTAAGTGAATACTGTTCAAATAATACCTGTGTTTGTGTTTTATATTGATTTCTCTGTTTTATCCTTTCATAAATGTAAGGACTACAAATGGCTATAAACATTCTGGGCTGGTTGGAGTAAACAGGGTTTTATTGCTCTGTGGGGGAGGTGTAGGTATGCAGGCCTTGAGACCTTTGGTTGTAAGGTGAGCCTGTTTGGTTTCCTGCTGGCCAGCGTTGCGTCTCCCAATGAGATGACCTGAAAAGATGACCAGCTGACCTAACACCAAACCCCTCCTTCTTACTCTGGTATATATCCGGAGGATCCCTGGCGTTCGGCCTCTTCTTCACATGCTGCCCTCGGGTGAAAGTAGCTCTGCAGTATGCGAACGAGTGCAGGAGTAAGCCGGTATTACTCCTTAAGCATTACAATATAACTGTAATATATCATGTTGTATTGTAATGATTGTATTGCATTGTCATATTGCCATTAAAGTAGATTATTGTTAACGGTTACTTTGTAGCTATGGATTCCTTCCTGTATTATAACCAGCTTCATAGGAACGCGCGGAGATTTGAAAAGCGGACCAGTTATCCCTCCAAATCCCTAACAAAATGGTGACCCGACGTCTAGAGATAACGAAGCTGAGGAAGAATTCAGACGCTTTCAAACATCTCAGACAATCAGCAGGACTCTGCAACTTTGCAAATAAGGTAAGCAGACGATGAAAGTCGCCTGTCTGTAATTGGATACGCTAAAACTTTAGGATTGTCTGTAGGCGTTTCACAGTGTTTTTATAGTTTAAATGGAATATACAATGCATATTTTACTATGTTAGGAAAGTTATATACAAAACGTAAACGTTGATCGACAGGTAGACGAAAGTCCTGCGTGACGTAAAATAGAGCAGTTTGGCGTGGATCTGCAGGTAGATTATTCCTGAGTGGCGTAGAGATGGTGCAGTTTGTTATGCGAGGTTTGATTCCTGCACGACAAAACCTGGAAACTCGATAAATCAGATCGAGTCGCCGTTTAAAACTGGGGTTTAAATAACAGACCAATGCTAAAAGCTTAAAGCCAGAGGTCTGTTATATATTAAACCAAGGTAGAGCGTTTCCCTTTGTCTGGAAACTTCTGCTGCTGCCATCTAGTGGCTGAAAGGGGGTATCACACCCTTGAAACTTCTGCTGCTGCCATCTAGTGGCTGAAAGGGGGTATCACACCCTTGAAACTTATGCGAGCTTAGAGTTGAATCATTACATTGCTGGCCGGTATTGAAGACGGGAAGCACGTTCCCAGTATATTAATTATAACGGATTTTGGAAAACTGGTACAAAACAATAAGGGATTGAACATTTTTTACAACGACAGCACCAGGAGATGAGTAAACTCAAGAATCTGTAGTGTAAATACATTGTGCAAAACACATTTTACACTCGAACTGTTTGCAAATTTAGACAATATAAATAAATGTTCGGAAAGAAGACATAGGCCTACACTTGATTCAAATTTCATTACTGTGATCCGATTGGTGTGCCCTGCAGGTTTACTATTGTTCGAAGTAACAGTGGGATGTAAAATGAGAGAAGATATGGAGATGTTCTTTCATAGTGTGTGGAATATGTGATGCTGGAAACATGTAAGTATTTCAGAGTTGTGTTGGGTAAATATGTAACAATGGATGAAACAATTTTTGGAGTGAGTTTTTTGTAATATCATAAGTAGACATTAATTATGTTGTTTACATGGCATTTAACAACTAAGACAGATAGTATGATTAGAAAGAGACAGAGTGGAAAGGGTTGGATTTATTTAACATCAGTGGGCTAGACTTCTTATAGGTAATGTGTACCGGGACCTGGACTCCCCCTCTGAGTTAGAAAGGCTTTGATCCCGACCCTCCAAGCAGACAACGAGACCTAACCCAACAGGAGACTCCTCCTTCTCCATCGTACAGACAGAGAACCAGAGCTGAACCAACAACGACCTGAGGCATCCAGAACCAAACCAGTATGCTGACAAAGAGGCAAACTCTCATCGGTCCCTCAAACAGGACATGAAGTTCCAAACTGCGCCGCGAGATTTGGCACAATAGACATGAGAGCAGAATCCGCCCTCCATAAAAACAGCAGAGAGACTGTAAAGGAGGAGTGCAACAACAGTGGCATGATGGGGCTGCAGATGTGACTGGGCCAATGGCTGCCTACAAAAGTAACAGCGGATGGATTCAACAGTTGATGGACTGAAGAGAAGACAGAATCAGAGGAGTTGGCATGGTCGATTAGAAGTGAGGAGGCCGGGGTCACGGCTTGAGAAAACCAGGGGAGGAGGAAAGGAGAACGGGAATGAGTGAGTTACACATAAACACACTTATTCACGAAACGCACATTTAAATAACTTGAATTAACTTCATAAATACGTAAAGACAGACAGATTTATTAATCAATTGGTAAATTAAAAATAGCAGTAAAGAGGAAACTATTAAAGTAAAATGATAATCATCCTAAAACACACTGACAGAGTAGTATATTCTTCAATATTTTCATCATGTTAACAATTCATTCTTTAAGACATTTTTATTCACGTGTGAATAAAGTAGTGATCTCATTGGTTACAATATTGATCACCATTAAAAGGATAGTTTTAGGAACCACTCTATAGGACAAATCTTTGTTTGTATTAATGGCTAGTGCCAAGCCACATATTAAATTCCAATCTAAAGTGTTGATTTCACCATTGTGGCATAGTTATTACCAGACTTCGGTTTTAAATCCTTGATAAAGGAGGGAGTAATTGTTGCATGTTCGGACACCCAAGGTTCCACACACTGCTAAAGAGTTTAACATCGTTTTTTAAGTAGACCAGAATTATAATGAGCTATGAAATGCAGAGCGACACAGATCCTAGTAATGTTTTGACTCAAGATAATAGTTATTGTACAAAAGTTTCTGAAATAGATCATTAGACATTTTAATTAGTAGTGGTACTCGAAGGAAGTGAGTTTTGTACCAAGTTTCAGGAAAAGTGGGAGGCAGAAGTCCCAATGACAAGTGAGAATCATCTTGAAAATTATAGTTGAAATCGTGACATATTTTTGTAGACAAAGGATACTGGCCTATGCTGAAATGTCAAAGTCTCTGCAGAGCACGACACATGGCCAAAAAAGACGGAGACCAACTGACCTTTGACCCTGACCGACAGTGTAACTTGACAAGGCACTGTGGATGACTGACTCTGGGGTGAACCTGACCAAACTTGACATGACAACCAGACAGTGTGAGTGTGAATGAATGCCGGCATGTGATCAGTGTAACTGCATGATTCTAAAACAATAACTAACCAAGCATGTTTTTGGACTAACATATTATTTTGGAGCTCCAAGGGAAACGAGAGGTTTCCTAAAAATTCCACAAAAAGGGGAAACCGCACATGTGATATTTTCCTCTCACATGAGTTGGCGGTTTGCAAATGTAAAACTACAATCTGAAGATTCTGTTTCTTTTAGGCCTGAAGGACGGAGAGGAACACTTCTTTTCACTGAAGTGTTCACTGTGGAAATAATGATAATAATGTTCGTTATGTCCCTAACCAATTACCTGACAGTTTTTGTTCCCCTCCCATTACAGGCTTTTGTTACACATGATTTCATGTGTAAAAGGGGGGAGTGAGTATAATGTATAAATGTCAACATGGCTGTAAAATTCACAATTTAAATTTTTCTTTTAAGGATTGACAGAAACCTTCCGCCCCAACCAAGATGTTCAAACTGAGCATTGAATGTAATTAACCTGCTCCATATCTGGGGATAAGATACTGTTTGATGAATGTTGAGATGTTTCTAAATATTGATTTGAATTATAACAGGTAACACAGAAGCAGTGGCCAAGGGGCTACTGTGAAACCGAAGAAGTTGACCTGTGATAATGAAACAATTTTGTAATATTTTAACAGACATTAGAGTAACTGAGGTTTGAAATGTAGAAAGAACATATTACAGTTAAAGCTAAAACATAGTAGTGTATTGAGACAGAATTTAATTTAGACAACATCATGTAACTAGCCTGGTAAAGAAGTAAAAGCCATATACTTTATTATTTAGGTCATTATGGGGATATACATTTCATCTAAATGTATAATAGAAAGACATTTGATGACAGTTTGTTGGAATTCTGTATTCATTTTTTCAGCGTGATAATATCTAAGCACTGACAGGTAGAAGCAGTTTCACCAGGAAATCATTCACTTTGTTAGTATCGTGATTTTGGTTGTTTTTGAATCCATAACATTAGTGTGTTTCTTTGCCAGAAACATTGGCAGTTCATATTATATTTGGATTTTAAATAGGATTTCATTTAAAAATAAACACGGATGCTTGTCAGAAATTCAGAGCTATTGAAATATGTTATTTAGTTTATCTAAAGATGTTGAGGTTCTTATTTAGTTGGCACAATCCAAGTATTAAGATTCTGAAGCTGCACTGGCAGATAGGAGGTCTACAATTAATTAGGAAAACCTGTTCACAGACGGCTGTTGTTTCAAGACACCCCACCAACAGGCTCCAAGTGGGTCAAAACAGCTGAGCGTAGGCTTGAGGGAGTTGTATCAGATTTCTCCACACAGGTCGCTGGCGCCAAAAGGGGGACCCGAGAAGCACGAGGCCGACAGCAGAGTTCGTCTGGCTGAAAGTCATCAGGACAAAGTGGCTCAACCCCAGGCTCTCCGACCCCGACCGAGTGACCCAGCGGACCTCTTATGCCGTCTGCCTGGGAGAAAAGGGGGACAGCTCGTACCACGGGAGCCAGTGTGCGGCGGGGAAACCACCTACTAGGACCAGGGGACGACATCAGGACGGACATGGCCCTGGCAGACGTGGACTACTCGGAAGCAGCAGACTGGAGGAGCAGGACCCTGGAGACATCTCTACAGCATCGACCCGGAAGCCGCCATCAGCGGGCCGGAGGACGAGGAGGAGGAAGACATCTCTCTAGCAGGCAGCCCAGAAGCTGCTGTCAGCGGATTTGGGGGGACAAAGACACGGCAAGCCAGGACGGCACAGGGAACTTGTCGAGGCAGCAGAGGAGTCTACTTCGCTCTGATCAGTTCTACCCGTGAAGGGAAAGCTGCATCTCCCCCTCCCTATTAGCTGTCCTTGTGGGCTATTCCTCCGAGGGGGGGGGGGCTGATGATTCTAGCACTCAGCTACCCCCTCATGGTTCCTTCACTGCCATGGAAAGTGGTGTTCTGTCTCCATGAAGGTTTCAAGTACTCTAAATACCAGCTTCGGATGGATTTATGGACACAGTAGAAAATAATGACAGTGGGTATATTTCAAAATGCCTTGTCTAAGTTTATCTCTGGAGAAGGAGATAAAAAGGGGGATTTGTAGAGTTATATTTGTATTTATTCATGTTAGCAAACTATGGATAAGCTTAAAATGAGAATAATTTGGGTAAAACTGTGAGCTGCATTTGGGGCCTGTTGACATGTGTTTTTGAGGACAAAGGAAGATGGGGGAAGGTGAGAGCATGTCCTGATTTGCATTCAACTTAGAACAAGCTACAGTGGTTGTAATATTAAGAGAGGTCCCTTGGGTTTCTCTGGTGGTTATCAATAGTAGCAGTTAAGTGAATACTGTTCAAATAATACCTGTGTTTGTGTTTTATATTGATTTCTCTGTTTTATCCTTTCATAAATGTAAGGACTACAAATGGCTATAAACATTCTGGGCTGGTTGGAGTAAACAGGGTTTTATTGCTCTGTGGGGGAGGTGTAGGTATGCAGGCCTTGAGACCTTTGGTTGTAAGGTGAGCCTGTTTGGTTTCCTGCTGGCCAGCGTTGCGTCTCCCAATGAGATGACCTGAAAAGATGACCAGCTGACCTAACACCAAACCCCTCCTTCTTACTCTGGTATATATCCGGAGGATCCCTGGCGTTCGGCCTCTTCTTCACATGCTGCCCTCGGGTGAAAGTAGCTCTGCAGTATGCGAACGAGTGCAGGAGTAAGCCGGTATTACTCCTTAAGCATTACAATATAACTGTAATATATCATGTTGTATTGTAATGATTGTATTGCATTGTCATATTGCCATTAAAGTAGATTATTGTTAAAGGTTACTTTGTAGATATGGATTCCTTCCTGTATTATAACCAGCTTCATAGGAACGCGCGGAGATTTGAAAAGCGGATCAGATATCCCTTTAAATCTCTACCAGGGTTAAAAAACACCCATCTCTCCAAAACATATATGAGCAGTCCATTATCAGACAGGCAAACAAAATAGTGTCTGATCCCACCCACATACTCCACCCAGAATTCCAGCTCCTACCTTCTGGTAGAAGATTCAGGGTTCCCAAGAGCAGGCTGAACCGCTATAAGCACTCATTCCTACCAATGTCGGTTAAACTTCTTAACATTGACAGGAAATGAAATGTAGTCGAAGTCAAATGTAATGAAATGTACTTTTTTTAAATGTTGGCCATGAGGGTTGTGCAATAGGTCGCCATTGTCAGTATGTGCGTCTGCGTGTATTGTGTTTGTTCAAACGGTGTATGATTGATGATATGTGTATCGTTTGTGTGATTCATGTAGATCTGCAATAAAAATATTATTGGGATATGGGCAGGGTTGCCAACTTTGGGTACCTGGCTAGAGTGAGATTTTGATATCATGGGTTTAATTACACACATGCGCACAAAATGACTGCTATCGTGTCAGTAGCGGGACCTTAGCTTATATTCAGGATATATATATATATAATATATATACAAATACACAATATCGGACACAGACTATAAAGGGCACACAGTTTCATTCACTAATGAAAGTCAAACACATGTTTGTTTCCACTGTTGTATTGTGTGCCTGTCGCGATAAGCAATTAATTGACTCATCGGCTCCCGAGTATTTGTGTTGGGTAATCTATGGTAGGGCTAACCCATACAGTGGTGGGGCTCAAATCAGCATTTGAAATGTAATTACATACACGCTATATCGCCCCCTTGACAGTGAAACGCCACGCGTGAGGTTTAGATTATTTCCCTGTCTCAATCCAAATTGAACTGTATGAAATAAAAAGGCACATTTGTCTTGTAGTAAATAAAAAGGGCGACCCCGCAGGGGGTCTGGGGGGGATTCTCCCCCAGGAGATTTTTGAAATACTAACATAAAATATACATTCTCTCTTGAGATGAAAAATAAATCCATCTATTACTGCACGACATATTTAAATGAAGCTGAACCTGCTGCTCCTCACAGAGGGAAGAGTCTTTCATATTTCATATTCTTTCACAGTAATGGCATTGATGTTTGGCTATTTTTGTTTCCTATATTAATGTAGAAAAAGAGTCTACACTGAAAACTACAGAGCAGGAACTTTTTAAAGCGGACACGCCAAAAGACCACGAGAGATCCAGGAAACCCAAATGCCTGTTCGGTGATGATGATGAAGAGCAGGGTATAATTCCCAGTGGAGACGGAGACTGTGAAATTCCGAAAAAGGTTTGTGTGTGTGTGTACAGTGAGGTGTGTGTGTCAGGGTTCTTACGGTCATTAAAAACCTGGAGAAGTCATGGAAATTCAAAATGCTAATTCCAGGCCCTGGAAAAGTTTTGGAAAACAATATTTTTCCCAAAGTTTTGGAAAAGTCATGGAAATGTAACTAAAGTTGCATCAAATACAATTTATATTTTATCTAATCGCCGAAATAGTAATACTATAATGATAATAAATACTGTATCGTAATGAAACGTAAAACGGCATTTAACTGTCAAGGTGTTTTGCTGGTGAGAGATTTTAGTTGCTTCAGCCTGTAGAAGCTAGTAAGCCTACTATTTGATTTGTTTTAGGCACCACATGTTTCATATGCAGACCTTATTTTCCTGTTCCATGTTAAAATAAACTATTTTCAGTGGTACTGCTGAGAAAGAGTAATGTTTTTGGTCATGGAAAGTTAGGTGAAGGTCCTGGAGAAGTCATGGAAAATCATTGGTGAAAAAGTGTATGAACCCTGGTGTGTGTGTAGACCAGGGGTGGGCAAACGTTTTGCTCGGGGGCCGCTATGAGTTTTACATTTGACGGCCGGGCCAGTAGCAGATCGGTGAAAAATCCACTCCTCATTAAACACACTCGGCACTCGGTTGACTTTTCATTTATTTGGTCCACTCATTGTTACAGATGCAGATTCAAAGGTGAATTATTGCGTCATCGTTTGCGTCATGACGTAACCGTTTACGTGCCTTCTTATGACAACACAGCGTTTTACGTCTCTGCTTTTCTTAGAAAAACCGCTCACAACAACATCAATAGAGGACTGCGTCGGTTAGTTTTTAATCATACAAATCCAGATTAAATTAAATAACTACTTCTCTAACCTTATACTTTTCTCCAGAGTGCCGTGGTGCATTGTTTGTTAACCTGTTAAGCCCGAGAGGACCCTAATCCGGCCCTGGCGGGTCGTTTTTTCACCAAACTGCGTCTCAGGGCTTCTTAATATTTAAAAACCTATTAAAGTGTCATACTCACTTAACGGTTAGAAACTCAGCTAACTGAAGAAATGAACCACACCAACAAAGCACAAGTCTCACAAGAAGCATTTAAATTAGCCCTGAGCAAAAAAATGCTAACGCACTTAGCACAGGTATAAATACCCTTATTACATATCGTAACTGCACATACAAGATATCGATTAAAGCTGAGATTCCTCAGATTCTATGGGCATTGGTATCATCACTGAGCGATCAGAATTTGCGACAAGGGAAGCAAACAGACATCACAACAAAAAATAGCTAAAATATACTGTATGTTAATTGTTTATAATAATAGGACATTATTTAAAATGATAATAATAGTGTAATACCCTGAAAATCTACTTTTTCCCCTTATAGAAAAAGCCCACACTTGCAGCTCAGAGACGGACTGAGAAATAAATCATTACGGAAGAAAATCAACTTGCCCAAGGAACCCGGAGTCCAGGAGAATCTTCAAGTAATGAAAAAACCCAAATCGGAGAACTCCAGAGCCAGGTCAAGACTTTGCAGAAGGAAAATAGCAGACTGCGCAACATGCTGGTTAAAGGCAAGTACCTCTTTTCGATGAAAGAGTAATGAGCGACTTCTCATTTTAGACTAAAGACATTTATGTTGTAGAAGGAAATAGCTTTGCTGCCAGATGAATCTTGAATTTCACAGCGCCAGATTCAGTCTCGTGATGATTCCCATTCTACTGCTAGAAAATAAGTGGGCTTGCATATGTCTTGTTTTAATTTATACATTTTTAGACATTTTGAGTGTCTCCTGTGATCATGCTTGTTACGTGCCGTGGTGTTTGTGTGGGTGTGTGTGTGTGTTTTTCACTCTCTCCCTCTGATTTCCCCAGGTGCAGCCTGATTGTCCTCAGGTGCAGCCTCTCCCCAGGTGCTCCCAATCTCCAATCAGGGCCTCCATATAGGACATGAGGAACGTTGCAGTCCCTCTCCCCTTCTCCCCTGGCTGGATGTGTGCAGCGTGGTGTCCATGTCTCCAGTATATATTTTTGTATCTAGATTTGTTTTGCAAGTTGGCTGGTGAGCCCTTTTTCTTTTTGTTAATAGGCTTAATGGCTTCGGAGATCAGTTTCCTCTCCTTTTTCTCTCGGCTGGTTATTTTTTCGTGCTGTTACTTCCCTTTGTGCCCCTGGATCTAAAAGGGAACGTAACAAATGGGCGCTCGTCCATTCTTTGAGACAAGGAGTGAGTATTTGTTTGTTGGGTGGTGTTGATGATTGTCTTTGGTGGTAGTAGTGGTGTACTGTATATAAGTGTAGCATTGGCTGAATTATTTACTGTTGAACAGCTTCCTCAGTTTAGAGAGGGGAGTGTCTAGCTGGACTGAATCAGTCCTTCCTTCAGGCACTCATTTATTATTTTGCCTTTTTTATTTTCGGGGTAATCCTGGGTGGGGATTTATTCCCTGTTGGGGGCAGGTGATTCAGGGTTTCGGCCGCTGATGTTTGCCTTTAAAATCACCTCGAGCCCGGCACGCTCCAGAAGATAGTTAGGTGAGTTTGGTAGGCAGGATCTGGGGAAGTTTGTTAAGAAAAAATTTAAAAAAGTAGCCGTTGATAAGGATGGCTTTTGTTTTGGAGCAGTTTGTGGCCAGTCCTACGGTGGGTCAACTAGACTTGTGTAGGAAGGTTGATTTGCGGTTAGTTGCTGAACATTATCACATTTCTGTCTCCACTGCTCTTGTTAAAAAATGAACTCAAGGCTACTGTGCTAACTGGACTAGTTGAACAGGGGGTTTTGAGTCTGCCTACTTTGGTGGAATCTCCTGGCACGGTGGCCGGGGCTGTAGCAGCAGAGTCTTATGATGGAGGCCGCGTTGGTGTTACTCTTGGTGTTAAGGGTGCTACAGAACAGGCAAGAATTTTCACCATACCTCAATTCGACTCGTTTTCGGAAGGATCCTCACCTACGGGGTCTAAATTAGATGTTAAGGTAAAAGTGCGTATGGCTCGTCTCCAGTGTGAGAGGGAGGAGCGAGATAGGGATTTTCAGCTCAGGAGGGAGCTGGAGATCAGGAAGTTGGAGGCAGACACTGCTGTCTGGATTGCGTCAATTAGAGATTCAGGCAGCTGGGGTGGGTGATTCTGCCGTTACACCTTCCGATTCTGCTGCCACCTTTGACGTGAGTAGGCATATTTCTTTGGTCCCTGTGTTTCGTGAATCAGAGGTGGAAATCTATTTCGGTGCATTTGAGCGCATTGCTGCTGCTCTGCACTGGCCAGAAAATGTGTGGGCTACTCTTTTACAGTGCAAGCTAGTCGGTAAGGCTCAAGAGGCTTGCTGTTCTCTTTCTGTCGAGGATAGTTTGGTGTATGAGAAGGTTAAAGGTGCTATTCTCAGGGCATATGAGCTTGTGCCTGAGGCCTACAGGCAGCGTTTTCGCGGCCTGAAGAAAACTTCTGGCCAAACTTACGTGGACTTTGCGAGGGAGAAGAAAGTCCTCTTTGACAGGTGGTGTAGAGCTTGTAAAGCTGAGGACATTACTTCAGTGTGTGAGCTGATGATGTTGGAGGAGTTTAAAAACTGTACGGTAGTTTATCTTAACGAACAGAAAGTAACTACCCTTCAGCAGGCTGCCACTCTGGCAGACGAGTTTGCACTGATACATAAGAGCGTTTTTTTTCAGCGTGATCCTCCTCAGCGGGACACTTATCGTAGAGCTCCTGAAAATTACGTTCCCTGTGCCAGTGTTCCAGTGTTGGAACCCAGGCTAAACAGAGCTTGTTTTTTTTGTCTTGACCCAGGTCATGTGATAGCAGCTTGGAAGCGAGAACGGGTGGCAGGTAGCAAGCACCCAAAAGGGGTGGGCTTGATTAAAACAGTGTCCTGGTGGTCAGACCACTGTTAAAACGGGCCCTGATGAGTGTTTTAAGCCGTTCATCTCGACTGCTTTTGTCTCTCTATCAGGGAAGGTGGAGGACCAGCGGCAGGTTACTGTGCTACGAGATAGTGGTGGCTCACAGTCATTCATTCTTGCCAGGGCTCTGCCTTTGAGTACTGAGTCCGCCTGTGATACCAGTGCCGTGGTAAGAGGTATCGAAATGGGTTTTGTGCCCGCACCTCTACACAATGTCCATGTCCAGTCTAAACTGTCTACGGGTTTCTTCACAGTTGCTGTACTCCCCAAGTTTCCTATCGACGGTGTGGATTTCATAATGGGAAACGATATAGCCGGAGGTAAAGTGTATCCTACTCCAGAGGTTGTTGACGTTCCTGATAGATATATAGATGATAACCTAGCTCTGACTCATCCGGAGGTATTTGCAGTTAGCGTTTTGACCAGAGCTCAGGCCCGTAAGCAGGCTCAGGAGGTGGATTTGTCTGATTCTTGGTTTGTTTCTGCCCTATCTAACGACAGGTTGACCTCTGTTGATGGATTAGTGGAGGGCCCTCCAACAGTGTGTGATGGTAAAATGGAGCCTGTCACTATTGCTCCAGAGGTGGCTATGCCTTTGACCCGTGAGGCGCTCATCACGGCACAGAGAGATGATCCTACCTTGATCAAGTGTTTTGACGCTGCTGAGAACCCTAACGAATGCAATAAGAAACAGTTGTTTTTTGTGGATGATGGGGTGCTGATGCGCCGGTGGGCTGACCAATCAAGTGATGCAGATGTTGGTTCAGGTGTTGATTGGAACAGCGTTTATCAGTTAGTGGTTCCTGTGAGTTGTCGGCAGCAGGTTCTGGCATTAGCCCATGAGCACTTGTGGTCTGGCCATTTAGGGGTGACTAAGACTTATGATCGGATCCTTCAACATTTCTTTTGGCCAGGATTGAAAGATGACATAGTGTGTTTCTGTAGAACTTGTTGCACATGCCAGGTGGTGGGTAAACCAAATCAAGTAGTTCCCCCAGCGCCGTTGTGTCCTGTTCCGGCTATTGGCGAGCCTTTTGACCACATCATTGCTGACTGTCGGTCCATTGCCGAAGACCAAGGCAGGTAATCAGTTTTTGCTGACGGTGATGTGTGTATCAACCCGTTTCCCTGAGGCCATCCCTTTGCGTAAAATCACTGCACCCGCCATCATTAAAGCACTGACCAAGTTTTTTACCACCTTTGGGTTGCCGAAGGTTGTGCAGACTGATCAGGGAACTCACTTTCTTTCCAAGATTTTTAGGCAAACCTTGCAGTCATTGGGTGTTTCCCATTCAGTATCTAGTGCCTACCATCCAGAGTCACAAGGGGCACTTGAGCGTTGGCATCAGACATTGAAGTCGATGCTTGGTAAATACTGCCATGACGCAGGGACTGGGATGAGGGTGTTCCTTTCGTGTTATTTGCTATTCGTGACGCAAAGCAGGAGTCTATTGGGTTTAGCCCAGCTGAACTAGTGTTTGGGCACAATGTGCGTGGCCCACTAAAGATGCTAAAAGATAAATTGATGTCCGAGTCCTTTCCGAAAACTGATGTGAAGAAGTTTGTGTCCGAGTGTCGTGAGCGTTTACAAAAGGCGACTAAGCTAGCAAGGGAAGCTCTTGCATCTTCGCATGAAGAACAGGTTCGATAGGAGAGCAGTTAAGCGGCAGTTTCAGCCTGGTGAGCAGGTGCTGGTGTTGCTGCCTACACCCGGATCTGCCCTCAATGCACGTTTCTCAGGTCCGTATGTGGTTGTAAGGCAAGTGTCTGACACAAACTACATCATTGACACACCTGAGCGTAGGAGAAAAACAAGGTTGTGCCATGTTAACATGCTTAAGTCCTATCATGCCAGGGAAGCTTCCCAGGGGGAGCAGCAAGGTACTGTGGTGACTGCTGTTCCCAGAGTGGCCACTTCCCTAGCCTGTGCAGTGTCGATGGTTGAGGATGATTTGATAGTGCCTTCTGGTGGTCAGCAGTGTGGTAGGTGATTGAACTCTGAGTTTATGCTGAGCTTAGAGTCTAACCTGGCGGATCTTCCAGAAAACCAGCGAGGCGACGTAGTCGGTTTGGTTCATGCTCACCCGACCCTATTTGGTGATGTGCCATCGAGCACTAATGTGTTAAAGCATGACATTGATGTTGGAAATGCTCATCCAGTTAAGCAACATGCGTATCGTTGTCACCTAGAGAAGAGGGAGAAAATGAAAAAGGAAGTGTGTTATCTACTTGAAAATGGCTTGGCTAAGCCTAGCCGCAGTCCATGTTTGCTTGCTCCTAAATCTGACGGAACAACGTGTTTTTGCACCGATTTTTGCAAGGTGAATGCACTAACTGTTCCAGACTATTTTCCTTTGCCCCGCATGGATGATTGCATCGACAGTATTAGTCCTAGTGTGTTTATCACGAAGTTGGATCTCCTTAAGGGATATTGGCAGGTCCCTCTCACTTCTAGAGCCTCAGACATCTCGGCCTTTGTAACGCCTGACCATTTTATGCAATACACTGTGATGGCTTTTGGCATGAGGAATGCACCAGCCACAGTTCAGCGTTTAATGCACTTGGTGCTAGGGATGTGCAGTGGCGTTTTCTCCTGGAGGCCAAGGGAAGCCAGGGTTCCCCTGTTTTTTTTTGGATTGTAGTTATCATTTTAAAACACTTCGTTTAGTTTAGATAATTCTTTGTTGTGTGTTGCTGCCGGCCCGTCTCTCCCCCATTCTCATTGAGTATTTTACAAAGAGTGAAACAGCGCCCCTCTACATGTTATGGTGGAACAGTAGATTGCACTCTCTGTTGCGAGAGGAGGCCAGCCGAAATTGGCTTCCCTTGGTGAAAAAAAAATGGAGGGATTGACCAATCAGACATGACATCACGTCATGCCCCTGCCAACCTGTGATTAGTCAGGGCCATGCCAAGGGAAGCCAGAGGCGGCTGGCTTCCCTTGCCTCACAAGCCAATCAAATCGCATCAACTTATTGTGGCAGTGACGCATCCTAAAACCCGGAAGTAAGCTGCGCTCGGTTTCCCTCGGAAAAAAAGCAATGGGATTTCTCCATAGGATTTAGGAAAATAGCTCGAAATAAGGTCAGTGGAAAACGAACCTGTTAGATAAATGCACGTTTTGTTCAGTCGGATAATATCCACATGTCTACCCTACTTTTATTATTGTTGAATCATAAATCTAATCGATAGAAGATAGATAGCACCACTCTCACCGTCGTTAGAAAGTAGCAAGCAACTGAAGCAAGTGGAGATTTGGAGTATTTAATCAAAAAATAATTGTACTAAACTTCTGCTACAGCAGCAACAACAAATACAATCTGATGACAGGCCAATGCCCAAACTGGAGCTGTGTACAGCGAGGAAAAAATGATCGAATCGGACGTTAAAGGTCTCCTGATTTAGTTTGTGAATGAATGCTTATTAGAGTTTCGGCTGGAGAGTGCGTGCGGACCTGTCGGTTAGATCAGTGGTTCCCAAACGGTGTGCCGTGAGTCATGTCCGGGTGTGCCGTGGGATTTTGTGACAACCATACGTTATTATTGCAATATACAACTACACAAAAATAATAATTGTTTTATTTACTATAATATCAGTACTTTGTAGGTTTATATGTACGTAATCTGCGCGACTTGCGCGTCCACAGCTCCACGTGCAGTGCTGCATAAACATGGCTGAGTCAGCGATAACTTTCGAGGGGTGGAGGTATGCCCATTATTTTGAGTTCGTCCGAAGAATAGACAGGAAGGTGACGGTGAGGTGCAAACTGTGTCCAGGCCAGAAGCTGTTATCCACTGCTGGAAACACCACGTGGTCAAACCTCAACAAACACCTGCAAAGAACACATGCTAAGGTGAAGCTACCGCACAGCTATTTGTTGTTTGTTTATATCACGCAGTCTGTTCTTCTTCTCTGTCTTCCGGTTGTTGCCTGTTTTGAATGACAAATACACACTACCGCCGCCTGCTGGTAAAGAAAGTTATTGCCACTCAGGCATGCGCAAGTTCGTACGTGCTCGACGAGTAAAGTAACGATTAAAGTAACGAGTTACTTTATGTAGATAGTAAAGAAGTAGTGTAATATATAACTTTTTAAAAAGTAATATGTAATATATTTAAAAAAATTAGTAACAACCCCATCTCTGGAGTTGGCGTTCTCTACTCTGATTCACATGAAGAACAACAGGAGGTCACGGGACTCACGGCTCTCTGTTGAACAGGACTTGCGAGTGGCCCTCTCCTCAGTGCCACCAAGGATTCAAAAAAATTCTGCGCGCCCCGACAGGCACATGTATCTCACTAATTTGTAAGTCGGTAAAATATTTACAATAGCACATGTTTCAATGCTGATTGCTGAAATGTTAATTTTGTGACCTGTCTGGTTTAAATGAGTGTGTTGCTGCTTTGATGAAGCCTAATTTGATAAAGTTTCAAATTAATTTCTGAAATATTTCGTTAATAAATATTTCATGAGTAATATAGTTGTCTTGGTCACATTTTATTTGGCATTAGTAAATAATTATGCACATTTACAGATATTTTACATGATATGAGTGATAACAGGTGTTATAAGGGCTATTTTGCACAATAGGTGTGCCTTGAGATTTTTACTTGTCCTTTGGTGTGCCTTGGGCACAAAAAGTTTGGGAACTACTGGGTTAGATAGCAGGCGTGTGTTAGTCCTGCATCTGTATGATACAAATGTGTGTAAAATGATACCGGGTGCTGTAATCACTCATCTGGTTACGTTATCACATTGACCACCACACCCCCGACCCAAAAGAAAGGACGTATTATTGGCTTCCCCTAATTTTCTCCCCACGCCACGCTACTGGGGATGTGCCCAACTGTAATGTGTATCTTGATGATGTGGTCGTTTTTTCCGACAACTGCACCTCCAAATCTGAGGCCATGGTTCTCAGCAGGAAACCGATGGACTGTCCACTCCAAGTAGGGAATGAGTCCTTACCCCATGTGAAGGAGTTCAAGTATCTCGGGGTCTTGTTCTCGAGTGAGGGAACAATGGAGCGTGAGATGGGCCGGAGAATCGGAGCAGCGGGAGCGGTGCTGCAGTCGCTTTACCGCACCGTTGTGACGAAAAGGGAGCTGAGCCAGAAGGCAAAGCTCTCTGTCTACCGGGCCATTTTCGTTCCTACCCTCACCTATGGTCATGAAGGATGGGTCATGACAGAAAGAACGAGATCGCGGATACAAGCGGCCGAGATGGGTTTTCTCCGCAGGGTGGCTGGTGTCTCCCTTAGGGATAAGGTGAGAAGTTCGGTCATCAGGGAGGGACTCGGAGTTGAGCCGCTCCTCCTTCGCGTCGAAAGGAGCCAGTTGAGGTGGTTCGGGCACCTAGTTAGGATGCCACCTGGGCGCCTCCCTAGGGAGGTGTTCCAGGCACGTCCAGCTGGGAAGAGACCAAGGAGTAGACCTAGGACCAGGTGGAGGGATTATATCTCTTCGCTGGCCTGGGAGCGCCTTGGGATCCCCCAGTCAGAGCTGGTTGATGTCGCCAGGGAAAAGAAAGTTTGGGGCTCTCTGCTGGAACTGCTACCCCCGCGACCCGACCACGGATAAGCGGGAGAAGATGGATGGATGGACTGACCATATGGCTATTCTCACATGTGTGTTCCAATGACTTGCAGGAGCCTCGCTAACAGTGAATCTAGCAAAGTGTGAGTTTGGCAAGGCCACTGTCACCTATCTAGGCAAACAGGTGGGTCATGGGCATGTGAGGCCTGTGGATGCTAAGGTGGAAGCCATCCTTTCATACCCAGCTCCAGCCACCCGACTTGAACTCCGGCGGTTCCTTGGTATGGCTGGGTACTACCGATGATTTTGTAAGAACTTTTCGGTAGTTGTGGCACCGCTAACCCAACTGTGTAGCCCTAAGGTTCCATTTATATGGACTGAGGAGTGTTGCCGCTCCTTTAGCTCTGCCAAGTCTCGCCTCTGTAGTGCGCCAGTGTTGTGTGCGCCTAACTTCACCCTTCCCTTCAAACTCGAGGTGGATGCTAGTGGTTCTGGGGCTGGTGCTGTTTTGCTGCAGGAAGGTGATGGGGGTGTGTGCCATCCTGTGTGCTACTTCTCGACCAAGTTTTTGAGAAAGAAACTCTGGCCATGCTCCTTGCCCTGCAGCATTTTCAAGTGTATGTTGGATCCAGTTCAACGCCAGTGGTGGTGTACACCGACCACAACCCACTCGTATTTTTGTCACAGATGTTCAACCACAACCAGCGGTTGATGCGCTGGGCCCTGTTGGCACACGACTACAACATCATCATCAAATACAAGAAGGGAGCAGATAATGTGGTGGCCGATGTACTGTCCCGTGGGTGAGGTTTCACAATAGGTTGAGTGTTCCTGGTAACTGTGGCCAAACACCTGTTTGGTTTTATGGGGGGGGGGGGTGTTACGTGCCGTAGTGTTTGTGTGGGTGTGTTTCTCTCTCCCTCTGATTTCCCCAGGTGCAGCCTGATTGTCCTCAGGTGCAGCCTCTCCCCAGGTGCTCCCAATCTCAAATCAGGGCCTCCATATAGGACATGAGGAACGTTGCAGTCGCTCTCCCCTGCTCCCCTGGCTGGATGTGTGCAGCGTGGTGTCCATGTCTCCAGTATATATTTTTGTATCTAGATTTGTTTTGCAAGTTGGCTGGTGAGCCCTTTTTCTTTGTGTTAATAAAAATACCTGCTTATGGCTTCGGAGATCAGTTTCCTCTCCTTTTTCTCTCGGCCGGTTATTTTTTCGTGCTGTTACTTCCCTTTGTGCCCCTGGATCTAAAAGGGAACGTAACAATGCTAGTATCCATCATCGGATTTGTCAACATCAAATTAGTTTCAATGAGCCACAAATTACTTAAATCTATAGGTGTAACCTTAAATGTTCAATAGCAACATGCCCATTACGTTAGGGGCTGCCAGAAATTCCATATCCAAGAAAATGTCCTTCTAGTTTGGCAAGCTTGCTGCTTTGTGTTAAGCCTTCCTTCCCATAATGTTATGAATGGGAAATGGTGTAAGCCTGTATCTCACAATGTGAAAATCTGCAAGCTTAATCTGGCTTGAATAATATACAAAGCTACAAACATTAACGCCCATCTTCCTTTTTCTCAATATATAGCCACCTGTATCATTTTGTAGCACATTCATCTTTTTGTTCCAATTATTTTCCAGAAATTCCAACTTTGCTAGGGGAGATGATAAAGTGTCTCTCAAATAATCCTACCAAAGATCTCAAAGTCTCTGAGTGTGAAGGTGAAACTGTGACACCTTGCAAACCTTCAGAAGTAAGTATTTTTGCAATTGGTACGTTTTGAGGAGAAATAAAATAAACACTAAGTAGCATTTTCTGTTGCTTTTTTGGTTTGTTTTTTGCAAGTAAGGTGACACTGGGCAATGATGGTGAAACCACTGTCTCAGCTCATTGTTGGGAGACTGCCAAAGCACAAAGTACAGCCAATGGGATGGCACCTTCAGTGTTGATGTTCTCCTGAAGTCCAACCTAACCGGAGGGTTGAACAAGGTCGATCCTACAGCAGAACGACGACAGGCTCTTGACGGGAAGAAACTGCAAGTTTTGCTTGGTAAGATATCCAATGTTATCAATCAATCAATGTTTATTTATATAGCCCAATATCATAAATGTTACATTTGTCTCAGTGGACTTCACAGTTTGTGCAGAATATCAGTATTACAATACGACACCCTCTGTCCTTAGACCCTCACATCGTACAAGGAAAAACTTCCGAAGAAAACCCACAGTTTAAAGGGAAAAATGGGAGAAACCTCAGGGAGAGCAACAGAGGAGGGATCCCTCTCCCAGGACGGACAGACGTGCAATAGATGCCATGTGTAAATTGAAGAGATAATACATTTGCAACATAGGTAGTCCAAATGTTTGGAAATGCATGTGTGTATAATAGGAAGATGAATCCATGAGGATATCCATCCAGGACCTATGATCCAGGATCAGAGCTGGTGGCAGGGTTTCCAGTTTGTTTGTTTGTTTGTTTATTCATTTTTTTTTTTGGATAGTTATTCTTAATGTTAAAGAACAAAAACCTCCAAACCAAATCAGTGAAATATTACAGGCTATAGTTACAAACCAATTTTTGTAGAGTTTTAGGAGGCAGTGACCGTCAATGTCATATGCCGGTTATGGAATTGGCCAAGAACATGGGGTTAACTGAATCATTATTAGTACATTATTAGTTTCCAGTTTAGTTTTTATTTATCAGGGTTTCCTGACTTCATGATGTTTCCTGAAGCACCAATCAAAGGCCAAATTGTTGAATTTAATATCTCACAATCGGTTGGGCAGATTGCCAGGAAATATAAACATTGCTAATTATTTGTAATTATTCTGTTCCACAGATGCTGTAAAAAACCGCTTTCCAGGGATCAAGATATCAGACCTTAGAAAATCAATTAACACGAGAATGTGTGAGTTACGGCACCAGGTGAAGCGAAAGAACAAGATGGACAATTAAATTAAACAAGACTGTTCTTTTGGCCCTCTTCCGGACCTTGTTTTGTGTTGTTTTTTGAGTGGTCAGCTCATGTTTTAAGTACAACAAAACAAGATTGTTAAATAACAGACTGCTCTTTTTCGGTATTATTACGACGTGAAAATGTATTCGTATTAACTGTTACACATTGATATAAAAAATTAAAGATTTTTTTATCAGAACATACATTTCTCCTCATCATTGTGAAAATATGTTGCACTCTTGTTCGGAATATATGGTATGTACATGTTTTTTTTATAAATCTGAATATATATATAGTGCATACATGTCCCCATATAATTGTGAATATATAGTACATAAATTGAATTGAATTATTTAAAACAAGGGACAGTGTACATCAATCAACATATTAAAAACATGTAAAAGAATTAGCCAAAAGGCTAGTTTTCATCGATAGTCCCTTTGCCAGATGGTGATAGACATCCTGAAAGCAATAATAAAAATACCACAACATTGTTATACCATTGTTCATATTTACAATAGATGACATCACTGAATACAGATAAGAGCAAGTCATGATAATAAATAAATAAAACATTTACAATACACACTCACACCTACACCCACACATCAGTGCTGACACTGTTGGTTTTCAATGAGCCACTTTTTAACACTGTGCTTGAATGTGTAGTAGGATGAGGACTCTCTTATTGGTTGTGGTATTGAATTCCATTGATGGGATGCGTGGAATGAAAAGACAGCCTGGCTGAATGCGCTTTTCCTAAATGGGATGGTGCAGTCTCCCCTAGCCGCACCTCTAGTAACCCTGGTTGAGGTAGACTTTAGGCTTATGAAGCCAGCCAGAGGAGGAGCCAACCCACGAGTGATCTTATAAACTAAGCAGATGTTTTTGTAAACTGAGATTTCCCCAGCTGAACAGATTATACTTTTTAACAATGTGACAATGATGATACCGGAATGGCTTTTTGTCTCGTTTTTGAGTGCTTGTTTATACAGTGATTCCAGTGGTTTTAGAGCTGTAGAGTGTGCATTAGACCAGCTGATCAGACAGTAGTAGATGTGGGAGAGGACCATTGAGTGAAGGTATAGCTTAGCTGCTGCAGATGATAGGAAGTTTCTAATGTATCTGTAATTTGACAGATTGAATTTTACTTTATTGCAGACCTTTTTGATATGGGTTTTGAAATTGAGGTTTGTGTCAATATGTACTTCTAAGTACTTGTACTCCGAGACAACCTGAAGTCTCCTTCCAGAAAATAAAACATCTTGTTTTGTTATAATGCTTTGGCCCTTGGAGAAGAACATACACACTGTCTTTGAGACATTTGGTTGCAAACAATTATTGTTAAGCCAGGATGTAATATTCTCCAACACATCAGTGACCTTGGTAGCAGCCTCTTCTGCAGTTTTGCCATGAGTAAAAACAACTGTATCATCAGCATACATTAATACATCACATTCTCCACACACAGAAGACAGATCATTTATGTACATACTAAACAGGATTGGGCCCAATATAGAGCCCTGCGGTACTCCAGTTGACAAACATAGTGCACTAGACTTATGGTTCTCAATTTGAACACATTGGGAGCGGGATGAAAGATACGAATTAAAGAGGTTGGTGAATTCTATAGAACAATTTAAGTTGAGTATTTTTTGCAATAAGATGTTGTGATTAACAGTGTCAAAAGCTTTCCGTAAGTCAAGGAACACGGCCCTCACAACCCCACCCCTGTCCATTGATGCCTTAACTTTCTCCACAAAGAAACATGTCGCTGTTTCTGTTGAGTGATTAGCCCTGAATCCAAATTGCATTGGATGCAGTGGAAAGGAGCTGTTGTTGAGATGATTGATGATTTGTTTGGCAATCAATTTCTCAAATACCTTGGATACTATGGGTAAGATACTGATGGGCCTATAGTTGGATGTCATGAGAGGGTCCCCACCTTTGAATAACAGGACCACAACAGCAGGCTTCCATTGATTGGGAAAACTCCCTTGATTGATTGCAATATTAATGATATGCGTTAGTGGCTTAACAATTGAGGAGTTAATGTCTTTCAGCATGAATGTGTCCATACCGTAGATATCCTTAGCCCTTGAGGATTTCAGATTGGCAATTACTTCTGCAACCTCTGTCTCAGACACTGACTTTAGAACAGCTGCTGGTTTGCTAGTGTTGACAGTCGGGAGTGCATTAACTTCCTGAGCTATGAAGCTACTGGCTATGGTAGCCACTGACTCAACAAAATAATAATTGAGTGTAGTTGCCACATCAGCTGGACATTGCAGAGTTGTGCCCTCAACCCTCAATTCAATTGGCTTGGCTGTCGTAGTGGTTTGACCAGTTCATTTTTTTATTTGGCTCCATATAGCTTTTGAGTTGCCCTGAGCATTTTCAATAATTGTGATCTGCTTTTGCTTTTCTCAGTTCCCTTGTTGCCTTGTTTCTTAGCCCTGCAAATATATGTCTATCATGGGACATCTTTGATTTTATGGCAGTTTTTAAGGCACTGTCCCGCTCCTTCATTACATTTCTGACATGTCCGTTCATCCAGGGGAGAGTCTGTTTCTTATTTTTATGTTTTATCATGATTGAAAATTCATTGATTGTGGCCTGTAGTTTTCCCGTAAAGTTTTGACTGGTTACTTCTAAATCATTTTGAAGTACTAGATCTTCCCAATCTAAGTTTTGTATAGTAGATCTGAAGTCCTCTTGCTTGTTTTTTGGGATACCAAAGGATTCTTTATTACCTGCATACACAGTGAACCGTTTGCCAGTTAGTTTTCTAGATACCAGCACCATATTATGGTCTGACAGCCCTGTTACCATATTGTATGATTTTGTAATCCTTTCAGGTCTATTTGTTAAAATTAGGTCAAGCTGGGTACTGGTGCTGTTTGTTATTCGCGTTGGGCCTTTAACGATTTGAGTCAAATTAAAACCATCAGTAATTTGCTTAAGCTTCTTCCTTGATGACTTATCTTCCCAATTCAAATTTAAGTCACCCATTACAATTACCTCTTTCTTAAAATCACATTGACATAAAACCTTCTTGAATTGATCATAGAAGCTAATATTTGAGGAAGGTGTCGATAAATTACTATTAAAATAAAGGACATCTGAGGCGACAGGATCATATTTAGGCCTACACATTCTAGTTTGATTGGGTCTTGCCATAAAATCTCATTGCAACGGATGGTGTCTCTCACGAAAATTAGAACACCGCCCCCTTTAGTGTGCATTCGGTCCCTCCTGTAGCTATTGTAACCCGAAAGTTGTACGGCAGCCGATGGAGAGTTGTCCGTAAGCCAAGTTTCTGTTAAACCGAGGTAATCTAAATTAGACTCTAGTAACATATTCTTTATCTGGTCAATTTTTAGACAAGATTTTAAGCTTCGTATATTTAGGTGTCCACCTAATATACCCTTTGGTTTTACCTTCGGATCCCAAATAATTCTTGCATTGTTTACAGTTTGGACGACTTTTCACTTCCGGTTCATTTGGATTGCTCTGTTTACTACCCTACCACGCTTGATATTGTTGCTGTTAGAGTATACATATTTCACTGTGTGAAATGTTGTGTGGAACCACAGCTGTACATACACTGTTATTACTTGCTGGAACAGTCGGAGGTGTTGTCACTTTTGCTGCAAGACTTCTTGACGAAGAAATCACTGCTGGCGGTGAATTCCCCGGCGACAGTTCGCGCGTACCCGCGGGCAGGGATTCCACTAGTAGCGGAGACTGCTCCCGTTTTTGCCAATGTATGTTCGACTCTGGATATCTGTCGACCTCCTTGGATTGCTGCCACTGGATGGTGGCCGCTGGATAACCTCTGACTCGTCCGTGTTGCTCGGGGTGAGTAGGCGCCCGGCTGGATCACCCTCGTTGGGCCACCCCAGGCCGGTGTCTGGATGTTGCAGCTGGAGGACTGCTGGATCCTCCGTGGTGCTCAGGGAGGGTGCAGGTTGAACTAGGTGAGTTTGCTGATAGTTTATGGTCCCCATATAAATCTGAATATATAGTACATACATGTCCCCATATAAATCTGAATATATAGTGCACACATGTCCCCATATAATTGTGAATATATAGTACATACATGTCCCCATATAAATCTGAATATATAGTACATATATGTTCCCATATACATCTGAATATATAGTACATACATGTCCCCATATAAATCTGAATATATATGACATACATGTCCCCATATACATGTTGATATATAGTAAATGTATGTTCACATATATACACAACCAATATATTATAAATATTTACATATATTACTCAATATATGGAAAGCCGCAATTACTGATGTATAGGGGTGTAACAGTTCACAGAAGTCACGGTTCGGTTCATACCTCGGTTTGGGGGTCACGGTTCGGTACAACAAGGAAAAGCAAAAAAAAGTCCCAAATGCATAATTTTTTTTGCTGTTATTTATTTGTAACAGTAGTGCAAGTTTTGGTATGAAAATAAGGAACTCTACCATTTGGAATCATTAACTGTATTACACAGTTAAAAACAAACCACAAACAGTAACACAGACACTCAGATGGCCATATTATTTATAATGGCTGATGTCAAACAAAAAGGTTAAATAAGCTGTACAACTAAAAATAATGTCTTGAAAATATTAAAAATAAATAATAAGTGTTTCAATCACAATCAATAAAAGGCAATACAGAACTGTATAACATCTCCTGATGTCAAAATATAAAATAAATACAATGATAAATATAAAACAAAATAAAATCTGTACCTTTAGGAGCAATGTCTAACATGTGTAATTCACTTGTGAGTGTGTGAGGCCATTATGCCTAAATAAAGGTACTCAAGCTTTACTCTATTTTCAAGTTGTTCTTCAAAAAGATGAGTTTGACTACGTTGTCAGTAGTGAGGGCAGATCTGTTGGCGGTAACTATGTCACCTGCCGTCGAGAAAACCCTCTCGCTGGGGACTGAGACTGACTCGGAAGTGATTGAGCATGTTTGACGTGTTACCACTAGCATACCGCACCGCTGTCAAACAACGCCGACACACCGTCCTCGTCCGATCCACAACTCGCACCCCATCATTGTTGTAGTCCACAGGGAACCCGAAATGTTCCCACACAGCTGATTTAAAAGAAGCAGGTGTATGGAAGCAAACAAGAGACAGAAGTATTTGAATTTTATTAGACACCGAATTTATAGCATTGAAAATAATTACTTTGAAAATCATGAATCTGAATGTTTTTGCTCCGAATTTACCTATGTGAAATAAAAATGTAAAAATTCAAGTGAAAAAAATTCGAATGTCAAAAAATTCGGTGTATAAAATTGGATGTCCAAAATTGCGATGCATCATCATCCGGGCTACTCAGACAGGATAAGCAATCGAGCCCTAATGCAATCAAACTGACTTGGCCTATCAGAGCACGGCTTTGTCAGTCATGTGATCACAACAACCCGGGAGAAAAATGACGGAGAACAGCGGGGCTCGCCGCTCGGGTAAGTAGTCAGTTTGTGCTCTTTATCTTACAAGCAGTGAGGGCTCTACAGCATTTGTATCTTACATTAGCTAGCTAAATGAGTGAAGTAGCCTTGTGCCTTGCTGTTAGCAAGCTCCGTAGTTATCATTAATTGAAGTGAATCACAACGTTACCGTGTCCTTTTGTGTGTTTGTGTGTGTGTGTGTGTGTGGGGGGGGGGGGGCGGTTTGCAAAGTAACGTAACGATCACTTCGGTTAGATAAGTCAAGTAGACCATGCTACACTATACGAAATACTCTCTTACAAAAGCCCTGCATTTAAACATGTTAATGTTACTTTAGTCAAAGTATGCTAGTATAATTAGGAAAGTGTTGTTAGAGTATTTAAAGTAGACACAAGTTATTCTATTATATTATATCATTTGATTTATTGTTATTACCGATGCACGAGTTGACTTAACTGTTGTAGTTGGAGCTCATTTGAACAATGAGCTAACTAATTATTACTTTCATAATGGTGTAATGTGCTGACTATTTTCTACATTAATAGATGAAGGTCTGGTTTGTTCAAAGTCTCAAACTAGTAGGACCAGAGCCCGAGAGACTCTAGGGCTCTGAGTAGGACATGCTGTCATAATTACCCAGAGTCCGAAGTGACACCTTTACAATGTTAAAGCTGTTGGATAAATGTAGTGACGTAAAAACTAAAGTATTCAAGTTAGTGTAGTGGAAAAGAGATGTTTTTTTTTTTTTTTTAAACGTTACCAAAACAAAATCTCTTGTTTTGGACTGACAGTAATGATTCAAGAAATAGTAGATAAATAAATACACACACATCAATGTGTTGTGGATGGAACACAACAAATGGTGCTCTTACCTGTGATGCCTCCTCCACACATTATAACCAGACTGTATCATTCAAACTATAAGTAACAGTTCTAGCTACTTGACGTCAGACAAACAATTCAAAAGACAAAATCAACACAATGTATTGAAAGACCAATCTTTATTTCTCTCCTTTTGTTTGTGTTATTAAACCCTGTCAATCTAAAAAACTGAGCAACTCAACAGTTAACTTTATATTTCTTATTGTCCAAAGCATCTATTACACTATTTGTTCCCCTCTCATATTCACAGGATGGATGATTAGAGACTTTGGGGGAGACCTCAGCTTTATGAACGTCCTGTCTGTTGGTTTGGCCGGAGAGGGCTGAGGGTCTTTCCCTGCGAGGAGTCCTCCTCGCAGGGAAAGACCCTGCAGGCCTGAGGGAGGAGGACCAGACCTGATGGAGGAGGACCTGCACCACCTACAGAACTTAGCCCATGCTGGGCATAGCTGTTACCACCTGCACAGGCCTAGCCTGTCAATTAACATTTAGTGTAACTTATTTATATTATTTCGTTTTTATTTAAAAAAAAATGGTGATGGTTCATGCTTGATAACTTTTAGTTCACATTTCAATAAATTGTATTTGCAATCCTTTTGTCCGTTATTCTTGCTGAAAATGTTAAATTACACATTCACATCTGAATGAAGATTGGTACCATTTATTTATGACGTTCCAAACTCGGCGGCACAAGTGATGTGAAGCTCAAAGTGCAAATGCATTTGATCAGCTGACTTTTTTTTTGCCAAACTTTATAGGCCTGACAATAATCACACTGTCTCTGTGCCACGTAAAACACAAAACAACACAAATGAAGTTCCTGTTAGACTACAAAACTAGTCAGTGTGCAGGTCTTTGTGTTACAATACAAGTGTCTCTTAGTGAATGTCCTGTACTGCTCTTAAATCTCATCACATCAGCTTCTCCTTTCCCTCTTGGATGTTCTTCTGGACCCTCAGAGAAAGAGAACATGGTGAAGCAGTCCTGTCTCTCAGGCCTGTCCTTTCCTAACAGAAATATCAAAAAACATATTATTGCAGAGCAAGTGTGTTATTTAAGAAAGAGGTGTGTTTGTTTGTTCATAAATATAATGATTTTTTTATTTGAATGTGTTTTTTAAATCCAACAGTGTACTACAAAGATAATCAGATTATGAATCAACCGTTCTAAATTCATCAACATTGAAATAAATGTATTATTAAAATAATATTTAACTGTTATCAAAACTTAGTGCAACTGTGGAAGCTTGCTCTGTCCGGTTGTCTCACTGAAAGACAAAGGGTCGCAGCTCTCACTATGTGATGTTGCTTGGTAAAATGTAAATGTAACCTTTTTCTAAGAAAGTACACTCAACATCACTGATGTGTGGGTGATCTAGTATTCAGCCATGTTTAATGGCATGTCTATCAGTGTATTGGAGTCATTACTTTATGCATTCTTTGTAAAGCATGAAAAAGGTGTACCTTGGAATCCGTGCTGAAGTTCTCTGCTGTGAGGAGTCCAGGTCTGTCTCTCCTCCTCTGGTCCAGGTCTGTCTCTCCTCCTCTGGTCCAGGTCTGTCTCTCCTCCTCTGGTCCAGGTCTGTCTCTCCTCCTCTGGTCCAGATCTGTCTCTCCTCCTCTGGTCCAGGTCTGTCTCTCCTCCTCTGGTCCAGGTCTGTCTCTCCTCCTCTGGTCCAGGTCTGTCTCTCCTCCTCTGGTCCAGATCTGTCTCTCCTCCTCTGGTCCAGATCTGTCTCTCCTCCTCTGGTCCAGGTCTGTCCTCTCCTCCTCTGGTCCAGGTCTGTCTCTCCTCCTCTGGTCCAGGTCTGTCTCTCCTCCTCTGGTCCAGATCTGTCTCTCCTCCTCTGGTCCAGATCTGTCTCTCCTCCTCTGGTCCAGGTCTGTCTCTCCTCCTCTGGTCCAGGTCTGTCTCTCCTCCTCTGGTCCAGGTCTGTCTCTCCTCCTCTGGTCCAGGTCTGTCTCTCCTCCTCTGGTCCAGGTCTGTCTCTCCTCCTCTGGTCCAGGTCTGTCTCTCCTCCTCTGGTCCAGATCTGTCTCTCCTCCTCTGGTCCAGGTCTGTCTCTCCTCCTCTGGTCCAGATCTGTCTCTCCTCCTCTGGTCCAGGTCTGTCTCTCCTCCTCTGGTCCAGGTCTGTCTCTCCTCCTCTGGTCCAGGTCTGTCTCTCCTACTCTGGTCCAGCCTGTCTGGATCACCTTAAGGAGACTTTGAACAAACAGATGTAAAGTTACATGCATGGGTTACAGACTTCTTTACATGCAAACAACTTGTTATCTTCTTTTAAAAACAGGTCATAATCTTATTGTTATACTTAAGAAATGGCTGGATATCACAGTCCTTATCCTGTATCAGTTTGATTGAGTAGTATTGTGTAGGTCCTTTTTATTTTACTGTTACTTTGGATGAGGTTTTCATGAATCAGTCAAATTCATTTGTTTTCATATGCCATATTCATATGTATCACACACGTAAGGGTAACACACAAACCTATTGAACAAATGCAATGCAATGGATAAGCTTCATTTCCACTGAAGTCACAGATAACGTCATATATAATATTTAAACAAATCATTTCCTTGTCACTAAAGCATTGACCACGCTATTCATCGTCCTTTAATGCAGGAATTAAGTTACATGTTCTGTTCTACAGCCACGATGAGGCTGTTTCTCAAGTGTGATGATAATACAATTAAAAGAGGCATTGGTAATAATATTAAAAACAACAATGTTTGGGTCGTTCGTCGGATAGGCGGTTAGCTGCAATAAATAACTCCAGTTCAACAAACCATATTACAATATCTAAGGGAGCGTTATTATCTTGAAATGTGACGTTCATATTTTAAAGATACACATATTTCATTGTGAGGTTGATTTAATATACACTAAGCCTCTCTTCAACAATACGTTGACGTTAGCTAGTCTATTTTATGCTATAGTAGAGCATAGCGAATTTAAACGAACCTTAACAATGCATACAGTAACCTAACTAGCAAACTAACTATCTAACGTACAAGGATGACCTTATTTTAGCAACCTCGCACAGAAGCCTTTTGGTATACAGTAGCATCCCACTTAATGTTTTACACTCTTGGATGCTACGCATAGCATCGTTAGCACAGATGGAGCTACGATTGCTCAAATGCTACCCCAAATCTAAACATTCATTAACGTTAGCTTAATAAAAACACCAGTAACATAAAGTACGCAGGGTTGACTTACCGAAGAAACTGCATTCATGGACGGTCTGTTTCAACCGCAGATAGATCCTATATTTGCAGGACGAATAGTCCACCAGGAACAACACAACAAACACGGCCGAGTTCAAGTAGTGTTCTCCTCATGAGCTGAGCCGCTGTAGCTTCACGGAGCTAACGGAGCTAGGAGCAGCAGTCCCGTTGTCATGAAGGGGGAATCTAACTATATACAGAATATGTTTTTGTAGATCCAGGCTAGAAACATGTTCACTTTCTTATGTTAAGTTGGACATTTTAACAAAGGGTCTACGGGAATTGCTCCCATCTGCATCCATCGCCTACAGTTTGCAGCATTGGGCTTCACCGCACTGTCCCGGGGTTTGCCGCTTGGCTCTGAAAGGCCAGAAGTCGGTTTGATTGCATTAGGGCTCGATTGCTTATCCTGTCTGAGTAGCCCGGATGAGGCTGCATCGCAATTTTTGACGTCGAATTTTACACACCGAATTTTTTTACATCGAATTTTAAACACCGAAATATTTGACGTCGAATTTTTTTCACTTGAATTTTTGGGATCTGAATTTGAACATTCGAATTTTTTTAACTTGAATTTTTACATTTTTATTTCACATAGATAAATTCGGAGCAAAAAAAATTCAGATTCATGATTTTCAAAGTAATTATTTTCAATGCTATAAATTCGGTGTCTAATAAAATTCAAATACTTCTGTCTCTTGTTTGCTTCCATACAGGTGGGTTCTAGCTCCTGTGTGTTGTGTGAACTCGCCATAGCTACTAACTTTTCTTCTTCATGTATTGTGTTCGATTTGTTGTGTTTTGTTCTTGTTCTTCATTTGTTATTTACGGGCGGCTGGCTTTTAGGCGCAATACCGCCCCCTGGATTATATATAGTGTAATACTGCCCTGAGCGACAGACTTTTTTCCCACTCGTAAAAAAAGGCGTATTCGCCGTCTGACTGCATGTGCCGAACCGTGACGTCCGAACCGCGACGGTACGGGACGAATACGGATACCGTTACACCCCTACTGATGTATTATCCCATATATTGTAATATATTAACACAATATATTCTATATATCAATATATTGTAATATATTAACGCAATATATTAACACAATATATTATTCTTTATATCAATATATTGTAATATATTAATGCAATATATTAACACTATATATTATTCTATATATCAATATATTGTAATATATTAATGCAATATATTAACACAATATAGTATTCTATATATCAATATATTGTAATATATTAACTCAATATATTATACTATATATCTTCAATATATTTTGTAGATATGAATAAATATGTGTTTCATGTTGATTATTAATCAGTATCAGTTGGTGTAGCCAACAGCAATATTTACTTTATTAAATCTTTTCAATTAACCAGTAAATCAGAAAACAAAATAATGCAATATATTGACAGTTAATATATGGGGAAATATATTTTCTTTGCGTAAGGGGGAAATGCAGCCTGAACACCATACATAGTCCCATGAGGAGCTTCCTTCCTCAGGAGAATGCCTCAGGCCGGCACGGAGCAGGGAAACTACTGTACACCTGAGTTACTATTTCCTTGAATAATAAATACACAATTACAGCATGCAGTAGTTCTGCATATACTGTGTCTCAACATAAATAATTGAAACACATCTTGTCACAATTTGTTGTGTTGTTTTTCATTTACCTTGATGTATTTTTCAATAGTTATGTTCTAAAATGACTTTTGGCACAATACGTCATTGCAAGGCAGGTTTTTGTTGTGAGGTTTTCCAGTAACTTCTATCCATAAAAAGTTCCTAAACTACTTTCTGTGGCAATATGGTGCCCATTGAGTCAGTTGGATGAGGAGCATACATTGTTAGATTAGATTAGGCTGGGAACCGATAATTACACCAGCCAGTCTATGAAAATGTTATGCATCACACACTCAGTGAGCCAGCAGTGGAATAAAAAACTGTGTGCTGTGTCACCAGCTTTGCATGAAACCAATGAGTCCTGTGGGTGTATTTAACTGCTGCAGCGGTAGAGTTGAAAATATATTGGCAAGAGTTAAAGCTCTTTACTTTGAGTTACTAACTACCTATAGAGCTCATTCCAGGCACATATGTATTGTTTTTACTGTAGGGGGGTAAGCTGAGCCAACTTTTACTTGTGTTGTCCTCTTGGCAAGGAAACATTAGATAGAAGTAAAATGACAACAACAGCCTCTACTTCAGGATGACTTCTGTCAATCAAAATGCAAATAATGCATCTATAACAAATGGTCATGAACAAATGACGTGGCTTGACATGCCCATTCTAAGGGCTAAGTTGATCGGGGTAAATTGAGCCATCTGGAGGTAAATTGAACAATTAACTTTTTCAGGTTTAAACCTGAGTTGTTTGGTACAGGACTGTTGTTTTTGTTTGCTGTTTAAAATGCTAGCCCACAGCATTTCTTGGGAGTAAGACCATTGAACTGGTCAGCCAGTTTTTTGTTTGCAACTCCTTCTCTCTCCTGTGTGAAGACCCTCTTGGCTGTTCCACTATACCCTACAGTTTTCACTACCTTTTTCTTCCTTCCTTTTTACCAATCTCCGCAGGGTTGACCTGTCAATGTTTCTGTCTTTTGCCACTGCTCTGATGGATTTTCCACCCAAGGAAAAAAGAAATTCCTGTATATACAGGAAGTGATGTTCCTTTTAAAGAAGAAGTCCCAAATAAAAGCTGCCTTACTACTATGTGATAAAGGTCATTTAAGTGTCTTATTAGTTCAATTACACCACCTTTGATATTGGGAAGTCCTTAAAATTCAAACAACAAATGATAAAGTTGGTCCATGCCCTCCAAATGACCTACATATATTTTTCTCTGCCTTCCAAAGTTATTGAACACATCATGATTAAGGTTTGGTTAGGGATTTTTGGGACAAAAACAAGGTTCAGGATTAAGGTCAGTAATTTACATGAGAGCCAGGGGTTGTATTAAGCCTACAATTGTCTGTAGTGGTGGTGCATTGGCTGTTTGTAGAGAAATAAAATACAAAACCATTTTTGATGATCATAACCAAACTAGATATGATGAACCCCTCTGGTAAGCAGGATGCAGTCCCTTCCCTGTCAAAAGGCGCATTCACACTGCGGTACTTTTCCCACAAAGGTTCATGTGAACTTAGTTCATGTGAACTCTTTAGTTCGCATGAACTAAGTACAGATCGCGTTCACACTGGAAAAAGTCCCTGGGGGAGGATTAGGCAAATGAAGCCGCTGATGTCACTTGTTCTTCTTCTGCTTTGGGTTTACTGGCAGGCCGCAAACCACTTCACGACGTATACTGCCGCCCAAAGTCCCCGGCCGGAAGTCCCCGGAGTTGGGGACTGGCTTCAGTAGAAGCTGCTGGGACTCCCAGCGGCTTCTACTGAAGCCTTCCGAGTAAATCGCCAGAACGCCGACACCTCCTCATCTCCACCGCTCCCATGTTTTATTTTGTGTTGCCATAAGTTAGTCTCTCTGCGTTTCTGCGCTGGGCTAATGCTAATGCTAATAATGCTAATGCGAGGATAATAAAATGGCGGCTTCACAAAACTTTTTGGTAGTTTTACGGGGTCTGGTTTGCAATCCGCCCAGCCAATCAGAAATATAGCTATTTTCTCACAAAAGAGCCGCTCGAAAGTCCCTGCTCTCGAGCAGGGACTTTCGAGGGGGTAAAAAGGTTCACATGAACTAATTTTAGTACCGGCTCTTTTTGGTGTGAACGCGATAAAAGAGTTCACATGAACCTTTGTGGGAAAAGTACCGCAGTGTGAATGCGCCTAAAGAGGAGGCAGTCAGAAGCAAGCTGACAGTGACAGATTTAATCTGAGGCCGGCCGCTAACTGGCTTTTATCTCAATTCTCAGGAGCCTGTGGAGTCTATTTTATACAACATTAGAAAGACTGATTCTTATTACATTATAAGCTTATTGTGCTCATTTCATGAGGCTGTGACTTTGGAATAAATAGACTAAATCACCAATCCCAAGGTTTGATGGGTAGGAAAGGAAAGGAAGGGAAAAGTCACAGCAAGAACGTTTTTAGCTTGCATTAGAAATGTTGCAAAAGCCAGGTGCACACTGCAGAGACAATGAGTTATTATTAGGCTCTGGCCTTGGCAGTGTGTGTGTGTGTGTGTGTGTGTGTGTGTGTGTGTGTGTGTGTGTGTGTGTGTGTGTGTGTGTGTGTGTGTGTGTGTGTGTGTGTGTGTGTGTGTGTGTGTGTGTGTGTGTGTGTGTGTGTGTGTGTGTGTGTGTGTGTGTGTGTGTGTGTGTGTGTGTGTGTGTGTGCTCAACGCCTCCGCATAGCTAGGAAGCAGCATTATGAAGGTTTTCCACTATAACTGTAGAAACGTTAGCGAAAACAAATGACGTATGATGGCGACAGAGTAGGGAGGGACTTCCACAGGCCGGCCGAATGCTGATTGGAAGGTTGTGTTGCCAAGAGACTGTAGCCTCATCCCAATACCCCTCCTCGACTCCTTTCTTCCCCTCCTCCGGGACATGACCCGGAAATCGATCAAGACACGCCATTTTGAAGGACGTCCCAATAGCTGAAATGCACACGGAGGAGTCGAGGAGGGGTGCGGGAGGAGACGAAAGGGAGGATACACGAGAGCAGACTACGCGGAAGTGTTTTCATACTCGCGTATAAAAGCCCCGCCCCCACCTTCATAGCTGGTCGATTTCAACAGAGGAAAACCGACAACTGGAAGATGAGTGGAAAAGCGTCACATAAATGTATAAGTGCTCACAGCTCCGTGGGAATTATTATGTGCAATTCATTTCTTAAGGTTATACTAACAATTGAAGTCATGTTTAAAGATTTTGAAGCCATTATTGTGGGTCATTAGAAAATAAATGTTAACACATGCAATGCACTTTTTCTTTTATAGGGACTGATGATGAGACCCTTAACCTGATACAGCTGCGGTCTGAACATGACCACCTGTTCACAGGGAGGACGCATAGTGCCAACAAAGCATGGGAGTAAGTTCTCTGAAGTTAAAAGTGTAACTGTTTTCACCTAATCATTTTTATGGATGTACATACATTTCTTTGCTCAGGGAAATACTTAAGAAAATGGGACTGCAGGGACCTGTCAGCCCTTCCCAGGTGTCCAAGAAATGGGACAATTTAAAACGGAAGTATAACAGAGCGTCCACACTACAGCTTCAAAAAAAGCTTGGAGCTGGGCGTGTCTGAAGCTTGGGGATTTTATTCGAGCAACGCGACCAACAACCAATCACACGAATCTCCCGCCCCCGACATACAAAGCAAAAAACCCCGAGGATGTTATGCGAGCAATATATATATATATATAAACTCCCCAAACAGGCGAAAACCTACCAGTTTCACCCACTGTCTCTGCCACCTCCCTCCATGACTGGTTCTTCCGGTTTGTATCCCGGTAGGTGAAGAGGGTCTGGTCATACAAAACCGGGTGATTTGCTACGGCGATAATTAGTTTCTCCTCCATCTTTTTTTTAAATATTGAAATGATCGGCGGGATATCTCTCCCAGCTTAGACATGGTTTGATTGGCTAGGGCTTGAGCTGTCAGATTTTCAAAAACAGGATTTGATTGGCTGGCAATGTTCAACTTCTGACGCCGGAGATGGCGGAGACGGACCGCTATGATGCTACCCACAATTCAGTTCGGCGAAAAGCGAGGCAACGTGACGTCACCCCATTCAAAGTGAATGGACAGACGCGTTGGAAACTGTTTTTGATGCTGTCGACGCTGTAGTGTGGACGCAGCGTAAGGTGTGGTAAAAATGTTGTTTAGCACCATGAGATGTTTTCTGCTCTTTAAATGCATGATGTGTGTCATGCATTTTGCTTAATCACTGAACACAGTATAGCCTATGCTTGTGTAATATAATTTCAAAGCCTGTTAACACTTTAATTTAATTTATTTTAGGAGCTCAGGACCCCAGCCACTGGACCAGGGAGAGGCCATGCATGAGGCTATCGGGGGGAGGCCTTCTATTGAGCCTCCTATCCTCTTTGACTCATGCGATGGGGAGAACCCGGCACCTGCGGCTGCTGTGGCCTCTGATGGATCGACGGCTGCAGCTGTCCAGGCATGGGAGGAGGAGGAGGCCCAGCCTGGCTCAAGCAGCCTTGACGTTGAGCCATCAACCCCTGCCGCTCCACCCCCCAGAAAGAAACAGAAGGAAGATCCATTCCTTGATTTTGTGAAGGCGGAGGCTGCCAGGGAAGAAGAGAGGTTCAAGGCCTCTCAACAGGCGAATGAAGCATCCACCAAAAGATTCCTTGACCTTTTCGAAAAGCTTGTGAACAAATAAATGGTGTGCTGTTCATGCATGTGATTCAGTTTGGCTTTTGGGAGTGGAAGTATGGCACATGGAACTTATGCTAACATCTAAAGAACAAGCAATCTTCACTTTCAGATGAGAACATCTACATGTTTTAAAGTGTCATACAATGGCAGAGTGAAGGGTTTTTACACACTGGTTTCAAAATGCACTATTTAAGGCAAAGTAACAAAGCTATGGGTTGGAAAACAAACGCTAACATGAACCACTCTGGTATCATGGTTGGTCTTAAAAAGTTGAGAACAAAACTCTGCAAAGTGGTTATCCCTCAGTCAACCTCTTGCATTTTCACTCTTTTCAACCAATCATCTGCACACACTGAAATACTTGAATATCATTTAGATTTCACATCACATGATACAATGTCAGTTGTTATTTATCATCTTGGACCAATTTACATGAAACACATGTATGAGGACAGTGCACAATTAAATGATGCATGAGGCAGTAGACTGATTTTGAGCACATGTTTTATTTTGACATACAAAATGTATATGTGCCAGGGGAACACAAATGTATCACAAAAAATATAAAATAATAGCAACCTATATGTAATCGTGATCCTCCAATTCTCTTGGCTGCACATCTGGAGCTGAGACCTGTGCTGCCAGTCTGTCACGCCAGCCATTTGCACTCCGTTCCCCCATTACTGGACGAGGTGCAGGCACATCCAGATCGTCCTCAGTTTGGAGCGGTTCAAGGACGTCCCCAGCTGTCAGGCAAATGTTATGCAAGACAGCACATGCAGTGATAACCATTGGGGCAAAGGTGTGGCTGACCTCAAGAGCCTTGAAGAGCAGGCACCTCCAGCGCATCTTCATCATCCCCAAAAGCATGTTCAATGATGAGGCGTGCCTTGGCATGATGGCCGTTGAAACGGCGCCGTATCCTCCCTTGCACTGACTCCCGATAAGGGGTGATGATGGCAACAGGCTGTGTAATACAAGGGTAGCCACCATCACCCACAAGGAAATATCCTGCTGGGGGATACAGAGCCTCTTTGAAAATCCTGCTGTTTTTCAGGACTCTCGTATCATGAACAGACCCTGGATATCCTGCGAAGATGTTCAGGAATTTAGCCTTCCCGTCACAGATGGCCTGTAGCTGAATTGAGGGGAAGAGCTTCCTGTTGACATAGTCCAGGGGGGGGGTCTTGATCCGGATGTGGCAGCCATCTATGGCCCCAACACACCTGGACTGTTTGCCAGCCACTCAAAACCAGCGGCCACCTCATGAAGGTCCTGGTGGGAGGGCAGTGTAATCACCACTTTTCGCAGAGCTGCAATTTTTGCCGTCCCAATGTGCACCACTCTGCACACAGTGGACTTATAGGGCGACTGTGGCTGCGAGGGAGTATGGTCGTCTTTCAACCAGAAGGTTGTGGGTTCGATCCCAGCCCATGCAGTCAACATGTCGATGTATCCTTGGGCAAGATACTTAACCCTGAGTTGCTCCCGATGGCATGGCCAACGGTGTGTGAATGTGTATGCATGTTAGTGCATGTCCTAACATACACTGCTCTGTATGAACGGGTGTGAATGGGTGAACGACATGTAGTATGTAAAGCGCTTTGAGGGGTCTTAAAGACTGGATAAAGCGCTATATAAGTACAGTCCATTTACCATTACTTGGGAACATGAAATGCACGGCACACCACACTATACGAGAGCCCATGTGCCAACCAATACACAGTGATGAGTATAGTTATGGTATGCCCCCAGCCATGGTTCTTCTCGTCTGGCAGCAACAGCATCAGGGCCTCGAGTGACCTTCGGCTCAGACGGTAATCGGCAACAAGGTCCCGTTCTCCATCCAAAAACAGATGTAGCACTGGTACTGATGGATTTATTTCACAGTACCTTGTTGCCGGTGCATTGTCCATCTAGAGAAGAAGAGAAAGAGGCTGATTAAATATTAGCCAGCAAACAAAGCAATAAGCAGTACAATCACATAATGCATAGTAGAAATCACAACATCTTCAAGTTATGAAGTACAAAATGTGTTGCATGCCATTACTTTTCTGAAGGCTTTACATTCAACCATGTCAATGTTACTCCACCAACATTAATAAGCGCTTCAGACATGTCAGACAGTGCAAACAAGTAAGAAGTGAAGAGAGTAAAACTAGTCCTGTTACTTTGACTTTTTCTGTGTAATTGTTATCACATGCACTGTCCAGATTTACACTTCTGATAGGCCTCTCCCCAACGAATAGAATACAGGCCTGGTACACTCTTTCCCTCCAAACATTTCAGGCAGAACAAAGAAACAACTAATGAGATGAATATGGACTTTTCACCTTACAAATTATGTAATTGGTTGAAATGTGATTTTCTGCATGCTCAAGTGTACTTATGTTATTGTATTACACTACAATTCTTAATTGTAATCCTTTGTTTATCCTATGAAAAAAGACTGATTAATATAAGTGTAAACCTAATATAATTGGTTTGATAGAGAGAAATTGATAATGTTTATTGTAAGTGTAAAATTAGCCACCTTGTGTTAAATGTGCACTACTTTAGATGTTCTCTGAGCCATCACCACCATAGGCAACAGGTGTATCAAAGTTGTTAAAACTACCTCATGTAGGAGCAGAACCATTCGTCTCATTCGCGCTCTCCAACGCTGTGAACGCAGTTGTTCTTCTTGGTGCATCAGATTTCAGATTCGATGCCATGTCGCCAGGGCGCACGGAACAGTTTTCATAGCTTTCAAGTTAAGATCTTTCACTATGCTCGTCTTGGTCGTGTCTTTGGCGAACTAGACGATCCACACCTGGAGCTTTTGTACCATGGAGCAATGCAGGCCTCATTATTTAATGTGTGCACCTGCTGGTGTACCTGGCATCTTTCAAGTCATTGGATAATGCAGATATTGTAAAAGGTATGTTTAATGATCTTGAACGTCACTGAAACATAGCTATTAAGAAAGCTATTTCATAAATGGCTAGATCTTGATAAGCAATTATTTGTTTTGTTTTGTGTTAAAATATTCAGTAGTTAAATTATTTAAAATGCACAGTCCTGAATGTGGGTTTGTGGTGAATGTGGGGATCTACAGGACACACATGTTCAGAGTAAAGGCTTTCACATTACTATAATTATAATTTTATTTAAATGTACATTTTACACCAAAACGGAACACAAAAGCAGGCCCAACCATCATACATTGCATTCCTTGACTAACAAGAGAAAGATTCATTCATTTAAATAAACAACAAATGGGCCGGTTCTAAAGGGTTATTCAGTTAAGCCCGATGAGAGGGGATACAGCTGTGCACATGTCATCATTAACAGACGTCATTTAAGAGTGACGTTTGAGTGAACGAGGACATCCCAATTAATACCTGAGGACTCCTCTGTCCTCGCGTCACCTCCTTGTGTCTCTCGCTCGCATCTTACGGAGGCGGAGCTAAGACGCAAGGAAGGGACGCGAGTGAGGGAAAGGAGGAGTCAAGGAGGGGTATTGGGATGAGGCTTCTGTCTGAGTTCTTCCCTCCCACTCGTCTGTCTCCTCTTTCCTTTCCCACTCATCTTCCTGTTTTCCAAACTTTCTCTTTGCTATAGCTCTAATAGTTATTTTTAACATTAACACTTGAAATGATGAAGTCACTTGCAAACGACAAAGTGGTACAATATGTAAACCATACTTGGTGTTTCATTTTTACCTTATTACTTTAGATTTCATTCAACTTTTTTTCTTATTACAGAATAACTGACTAAGAAGATCTAGGGTATTTAATGGTAAGAATACATGTGAAAAATATGTTTTAAATATACCCTCTTTACCCTCTCTTCTTCTGTTTTACCTTTTCTTAATTTCTCCCCTTTTCTTTTTCTTCACACTCTATTATTAGCCGTTTAATTTTGACCTCCATTACTTCACCTTCCTTATCTTTCCTCTTACCGTTTTGTTTCACCCATCTTTCTTTCCCTTAACCAGGTCTTAGGGTTGGGCAACTTGGGGGTGATTTTTTCTTGAATTACCTTTCACCAATTTCTTTCCTAATTCTTATCATTGTCCTCTCTAGCCCTAACCCTCCTCGTTTCTTACCTTCTTGCCTTGAGGCTGCAAGAGATTTGATCAACCTTTGCAACTCTTAAACTAATCCCTGCTGTCACAACCCAGTTGATTCGTGTTCACCAACACGATTTCCCCCTTTTTTTTCGTGTCACACAGAACGATTTAAAAATTGAACTGAATTTCAACAGGAAACAGACGTAGGCCTATAAGTGCTACATCTGTATATCCCATTCGCTCAGCCGATTAGGATTGTACTGAAGTAGAGCAGTTGTGGGAAACTGTGTTTTTATATAAATCCCTTAGTTTATAATGTACATTTATTTGAGTCATTTATTTGTATCATCTTACACTGGAAAAGGCAATTGGTGACCCGCACGGTGGGTTGAGTGGAGAAAGCTGGCTTTGATTGAAGGAGACACTGATTTGTTAATTATTTCATACCAACAAAAGCGCATCTGTTTTATTCCTTGAGCAAAAATCAACTGAAGATGCAAATAATTAGCATTGATTAAAGATTTTCAAATTTCAGCACAGACAATCATTTAGGAGCTATAAGCCCCAAGAGATATTTTCTTTTTCTAGTGATCCATTTTATAAAGTCTGATTTAAGTTATTTTTTCCATCCAGTTAAAAAATAATTGGTTTTGGCGGGTGATTTCTTTTTGTGAGGACCGTATTTTTTTGCCTCAACAGGCTAAAGATCAACACCACCCAATGTTCTAAATATAGTTGAATTAATGTCATTAAAATACCATTCTAGCCAAAAGAAACACATGACAGTGGTGTTTCATACATTTTTAAAAGACAATATACGTATGTACCTTGTGTTAAGAGTAGGGCTGTGCATCTTCACTGGTCTCACGATTCGATTCCATTACGATTATCCTGTCAACGATTCGATTCAATTCGATATCCCGATGCATCACGATTCATACCAATGCGTTGTATCCTCAATTTTCTATATTACTGCACATGGCTTATTTTTCATCAATGCATACATGCAGTAAATACATATGAACTCTCTTTTTATTATTTAGAAAGTGCTTCAGAAATCAATAACATAAATGTCTTGACATTCATTTATAAACCAAAATAAATGAATTGTATAGGTCTAGCCTTCCTATATCTGTGTGTGAAGTTGTTCCATCCTCAAAAACTAAAAAATAATGCTTCTGCAGTCTAGCTGCAGCTTCTAGCAACGGTCTTCTGTTAAAAAAAGGACACTGAATGTCCTGAATGTGGCATCACACACAGGACTTGAGTCTGAACACAGCAGACAACAGGAGTATTTACAACAGCATATACAAACAAAAATAGTGCATGTGGGTGCACACTTACATTCTCTGTCTTACTGTTACATAAATCCCATGAATGTATGAGATTAAATTAGCTTCATCATATCTCAGTGATTAAGTGAATAATAAAGTTTCTATCGGGTCACTATCAGCCTGTCACTCATTATTTTCAGGGAGGGGGCGGGGTTTGGAGGAACGGAGAGGAGATGGTTATCGCGGAAGCTTTTTTCCTCCTGCCTTCACAAACTTTACACACGTATATATCGTCTGAAAATTGCTAGAGGACATTCATACTTTGCGATCCAAGACTTAATTACACGGAGTGATTCAGAGCGGGTCCTTCTGCTGTTGGTTCTGGACTGGTGGTGTTGTGTTGGTGGATAAAGCAGACTGCTCCGTGTTTGGTGTTGCTGTGCCGCTGTCACGTCTGTTCCCTGATCTCTGCGTCACCGACCGATTTGATATTAAAGTGACAGAAAAAAAAAACGTTATAGTAAAGCCGCGGCCGGAAAATCAGGAAGCGACGTTACTACGCTATAACCGATTATCTTCCGTCACTGCATCGAGACCGAATCGTCCACGTCCGCATCGCAGAAATGATTATTTTCAACACCCCCAGTTAAGAGTGCATCTATTTGCCCCAAAAACAAGTGAACCATGACATTCAAGATTCAAAATGCTTTATGTTATTACCCACTTTGATGCAGCATATGCTTTGATTATTGTGAAGTTATGGTGCACAGTGTAATGCAATTACATCAGCATCAAAACCCAATTACTGATCGCTGTGTATCAGGAGGATATAGAGTGGTGCACATACTTGCCAACCCTCCCGATTTTCGCGGGAGACTCCCGATTTCATTGCCCTCTCCCGATTTCCTCCCGGGGTCATATTTCTCCCGCATTTCTCCCAATTTCTGACCAAATCAGATTTACTCAGGACTGTTTCCACTCTGACTTTAATACAGCTACACCATTGTTTGGTTTCCATGGTAGCGCGTCTCTTTAGTAGTGCGCGCAACTGAAAGTCTGAGAGGAGGAAGATAGTCACAGAAAACAGAACAAGAATCGACAACTCTACCCTCTGCTCACTCCTTTCCTGTAAAATACAGGTCCAGCCCACACATATGCTCCATCTAGCACCACCACCCCCCCCCAACCCCCGCCCACGCGGTGGTTTTGAAATGCTCCCGATCTCTGAGGTCAGAAGGTTAGTAAGTATGCTTGAGACCTCAGAAATCGGGAGCATTGGTGTAGCTGTATTAAAGTCAGAGTGGAAACAGTCCTGAGTAAATCTGATTTGGTCAGAAATCGGGAGAACTATGACCCCGGGAGGAAACCGGGAGAGGGCAATGAAATCGGGAGTCTCCCGCGAAAATCGGGAGGGTTGGCAAGTATGGTCTCAAGGTTGGCAAGTATGGTGGTGCAGTGACGAGTCCTAAAACCCGGAAGTGAGTTAGCATTTTACCACTAATGGTTCCCTCGTCTCAGAGTCAATGGGATTTCTCCATAGGATTTTGGAAAATAGCTCGAAATGAGGTTGACACAAATTGAAGAGACGGATCACGTTTTGTTCTACGACATTAAATACATCAGCAGTGACCCCACTGTGTCACATCCTGGACCTGGCTAATCGCTTCACTCCCTCACCTGATGTGTTTTCCTTCCCTGTTAATCACCTGCCTGGCCTCAACGAGCCTCAGCTGTCCCTAATCATCCCTCCTCCCCTGTGTATTTTTAGTCTGTGCTGTTGCCTTGGTCAGTGCCAGTTCGTCTTGTCTGTCTTGCATGAAGTGCTCCAAGAGACTCTCCTAAAGTAAGCTACAGTTCTAGCTGTTAAGCATTTTTTCACAAACTTAGTTGGTTGTTTTTCGTTGCTTCCAGTCTGTTCATTTTGGATCTTAGCCTGTATTATTTTGCCTTTTTTGATTAAATGCTTGATTAAACCTTTTTGCCTGGTTGTGCTCTTGAGTCCTATTTTTAGCTTGTGCCAGTACTTGTGTTTGATACACTGGTGATTTTTGAAGAGTTGACGTGTCTGAAAAACGATGGTTGTTACCAGTGGTGTAGTGGGGATTGTTTTACTGGGGGGGACGCTATTTTAATTAGGTCATCCCAAACAATGCCACACAAGTGCGAATGCGTGCAGTGCACTCACAAAACGGGCAGACAGGTCCACAGAAACTACCGGTATGCTTAGTCCTACTTTAGTTACTGTACTGCAAAAAGCAGACGGTGCTGCGCTCAACACACACACAGACTCAAAACCATGGACACACTGGCACATAAGTTACATAAACAATTTATAGGCCTAAATTGCATGAGCTACAGTATTGCAACCAAGCAGACAGTGCTGCTTCTCTCTCTATCTCTCTCTCTCTCTCTCTCTCCACTTTCAAACTCATAACAAACAAACAAAATGTCCAAAGTTGTCCTGAAATTAACTTATTAAATAAAAACGAAAAATATAGCCATACTTAAGCAAACAACATTGAATCTGGACTTGACATTATTCTGATTAGGCCTAGCCTACATTGCAAATAAGCAGACAGCGCTGCTTTTCACAAACACACACACACCTTGCGTTTTGAAGGCTGATAAATCCGAAATGGATGAACAAACTTTGCAGCCCAGTTTCCCAGCTTTGCAGTATATCCACGGGTATGCCTCTTGTTTCCTCCGCCACATCTCCTCCGTCCATACCTCTGGGAAAGGTGAGCTTGAGCTAGCTAGAGGAACGTTGCTAGCGCAGCTAACGTGCACGTTAGCTAGCATTATCCACGTCTTTAGGCGGCTCTTCTGATGATGTATTACTAGCAGCTTCACTTGTAGCTTCGGTGCTGCTAGCCTCTTTCTTCTTGTGAATTATATTCGTTTTAGAAAATAAGTCAAGTAAAACATGTTAGCCTGCCATTATAGAGCTTTTTCGTTAGTGTTCTTGAGGGAAAGAGCTGCCGCAAAACCGGCGGGCGCGGCGAGCTGGCTCGCCGTGGGTGTATCAGTGACCGCGGGGCAGAGATGGGGACTCGAGTCTGTGACTCGGACTCGAGTCGCACTTAAGTCGCACACACAGAGACTTCAGACTTGACTTGGACTCCTGCTCAAAAGACTTCGGACTCGACTTGGACTCGTGTTTTGGGACTCGTGAACAATCATTGTGTTTTCTATTTTTGGCGTATTAAAGGTGGGGTAGGTAAGTTTGAGAAACCGGCTCGAGATCGCTAGAATTTGAAAATACACAACCGGAGAAAATCTGCCACTTCCTCACAGAGCCCCTCCTCCAACACACACGAACGCGCACATGACCAATGAGGGCACGAGATCAGTTTGTGCCCCGATGGGAGGCTGACAGGCAGGTAGGCCATCCAGTTACTTTAGCCGGGCCGGCTATCGGGATGTTAAGAGCATTCCATGGAATATAACAACAAGTGTATCTCGAGCCGGTTTCTCAAACGTATCTACCCCACCTTTAACATTAACATTAACATCATGGTAACACCATGGCGACCGGCGGCACACCTGCAGCTGTACCGCTTGTAATTAGGTTCAACTATAAAAACTTCGAACAAAACGCCGGCGGCACCAACAAAAGGAGCGCACACTGCAAAGTCTGCAATATTAAAATCAAGGATGCTGGTGCAACAACGTCAAATTTCATCAGGCACTTGAAAACTCACCCGGAGAGGTCAGTCACATTAACGCATATGGACGGTTAGCAAACATGTTTAGCTCAGCATCAGCTATGTAATGTTAACTTAGCTTGCTACTAGCTTTGTAACTGAATATTTGAAAAGATGAGTGAATGTTTGCTTGTCACACTTGTTTGCGTTGAGTGGCGTTGACATCCAACTCTTGACATGACATAAAAAAGGTCGGTAACGTTAATCATTACGTTCCGCTGCCACCATCTACTGGCTAACGTTAAACGTAGAAAAATACATAGTTACATACATAAATACATCTGTCGGTTTATAGGCAGGTTACAGGTTTATTGTTGACCACGTAACGTTAATGTTACAGGTTTATCAGGTTACCATTACACTGGGTTTGAGTGAGAGGATAGAGGAATATGTTTATTTATAGTAGACTTAAAAGATGTCATTAGAGACCCAGTGTAATTAAACAATACGGTTGCAGAGGTCAAATTTTAACATTTTTGTCCACTGGCCAAATGGCTAGCCTAGTGAATGTTGAAATGTTACCAGCCACTCAATAGATTGCCATTGTTATTTGTGGCTGGTGCGTGCAACATACAGTACCAGCCACTTGCATGATTGACCAGCATTTGGCTGGTAAATGGTGTTAATGGTAGATATCTCTTTTGGAACAGGTCATTTTTTAATATCACCAGTTCAGTATATTTCAGATAATATTGCAGCAATAGTTTTTTAGTTGCAAATGGCACAGAACAAATGTTTACTTTGAAGTACTTTTAACACAGTTTCCCTGCGGGGGATTAATAAAGTATTTGTGATACTGATTTTTGATTCTGAAGTGTTTTGCTTATAAGTTGTTTGCATTTAGCTAAAGTGTGATGTTTTTCCTCATATTGCAATAGCCTGTTTAAAGTGATCATATAGCAAACAACTAATCAGTACTGATACTGTATGCTAATAGATATAGGAGTGATACTAATACAGTAAATGCTTTGAATTTCTTAGATATAGCTGTGCAGTATTCTTAACAGACTGGATAGCAGCAGACAATAGAAGGCTTATTACAACCATGAGACTTTGATTTTTTAGAGACTTGAGACTTGACTTGGACTCGTGACCAAAGACTTGAGACTTGATCAAGTCTCACCCCACAAAGACTTGAGACTTGACTTGGACTCGTGACCAAAGACTTGAGACTTGACTTGGACTTGCAAAAAAAGACTTGTGAACATCTCTGCCGCGGGGTCACGAGCGTGATGATGAATCATACTTTTTTAAGGAAATCGTTTTTATTTTTTATTTTAATTACTGTGAAATGTTTTCGTCATTATTACAACAAATACACACTTGCAACTGATAACACTGGCAATGATTTTATATTTATTAGACTTAAAAAAAAGATCATGCTCCAAATAAGTGGGGGTACGGCGTACCCCCGCGTCCAACGCCCACTACACCACTGGTTGTTACCAAGTGGCAGAATAGGACTACAGAAGTTGTTGAGGACGTTGTACGCCGAACACGTAAACACTCCCGCTAAGTTTGTTTGCCCTGTTCTGCTTGAAAGCAAGTACCTGCGCTCTTGCAAACTGTTAAAACAAACGCTTCAACTTGTACAATTTTGAATATCGATCTTATTTCGGCGTGACGTTGAAGTCGTGCAACCCTGCTGTTGTTCGTTTATAGCATAACGTTAGCATTTTGCTTCTGGCAATTAGATCTATGATTAGAACATTTAAAAGTAGGGAAGACATGTGGATACTATCTGGCTGAACAAAGCGTGAATTTGTCGAGGGTACCCATGCGCAGCTTACTTCCGGGTAAGGGTTGTAAATCACCAGCAATGCAGGGGTGGAGATTCCATAAGATAATAAAGGAAATTCCATTCCGCATAGACATCACTGCAACACATGGACCCATAATACTATTCACTCAATTATCCCATCAGAGACAAATGGTAATTATTGCAAAGTGTCAGTACACACAGCTGCAGTCACATGTATAGTTTCACCTATGGCACACAAAGGACACTAGATTAACAGGCTTTAGAGATGAGGGGAGGCTCTTTGGGTTTCAACATCAAAGCACAACAAGTTGTTTCAGTGTCAGCACCAAAACTCCTTTGAGAACCAATGTCTTCATTGTTGAATATCATTTGAAATGTTTTCTGTACAGTGTACTGTAAAAAACATACAACTGTTCTATAAAGTATAACATTACAGTTAATGTAAGCATTGGAACTAATTCAGCAGCACTTTAAGTGAATGCATCTGCACTTGTTCAGAGTTTGAATCTTTATGGTTTTTGCACTTATTGTATGTCGCTTTGGATAAAAGCATCAGGCAAATAAAGGGTAATGTACAATTTACAATTGTCTCTCGTCATCCTATATATGGTGAAATTGGACATTTCAGGCAACAGCACTGTTTTACATCTGAAATCTGACCATCTTAAAGTATCAATAGATATATATATATTTGTAACATTCCCTATAGGCCTAGCTTTCAACAATCTTCCAAAAAACGAAGTCAACCACTGTGCATCAAAACAGGAAGTGGATGGCAGTTGTGTTTTTGTCATTAGCTAAAAAGTTGTCTATTGCCACTTTAAAATAGTTTTTACAAATCTGATAGTGTAGATAAATAATGAATTCATGCAGCTTACTATTTATTTACCATTGCACTAGGATCAAAGATTTGTACATGTCCACTTTATAACTCCTTCACCAAAAAATCATTATAATTATATTATTGAACTCCAGACCATCACAGTTTTTTTCTCATTCCAGTCTTTGAGCTTATTTTAGGAAATTGCGTTCTAAATACACCTCTGTAATTTAAAAAAAAGACTTGAGACTTGTACTGATTTTGTATACTCAAACATTTAAAAATGTAATCCCTTATTTGAGGCACACGTGCAACAACCTTCCTGGAAGTACTCATCTACTCTACTCAAATTTAGGGGTGTAACGGTTCATAAACATTTCGGTTCGGTACGTACCTCGGTTTTTAGGTCACGGTTCGGTACATTTTCGGTACAGCAGAAAAAATTATCACAAAACATAACATTTGTTTTTTTTTTTTTTTAATTATTATTAAACTGTGAATAATGTATTCACTCAAATAAATACAAAATAAACATTAAGGTGCAGCATTTCGATGAACTGAAATAATCTGTATTTGAACTGTACTGTACCTAAACAGCCAGTTTGACATTAGGACTTGCTTGTCATTGTATTTTCATGTTTTTTTAAAGAAAGATGAACTTGTCCACATTGCTTGCCGAAAGGGCAGATCTGCTGACACTAACAATGTCTCCTGCTGTGGAGAACACCCTCTCTAGGGACAGAGGTAGCAGATACAGTACAGCCAGGTAGCGCTTTGCTAACATGGCAACATAAGGATATTTGTCGTTTGTAATAGCTTTGGCTCAGTCTGAACTTGTTGCGACAGGGTGTCCGCGGGGTCTTAAAAAGTATTAAAAGTTGATAAATCAATTTAGCGAAAATTAAGGCTATTAAAAAGAATTAAACGGCATTTTCCAAGGTATTAAGAAGGTCCGCAGCAACGACAACATGAAACTCCCTTTAATTTACTGAAACAACATGTCGGGAAACCCCCTCAAGGTGGCCCCATGCATAGCGTGCCATAAAAAGCTGCTTCTTCGTTGCCTTGCTCCGCTCTGTGGGGGGGGGGGAGGGGGGTTTATCTGCTGGTAGACTACCTGAGAGATCTACAGCAGGAGAGCACGCCGTCCACCGCGGAGAATAAAGAGAAGGGCAACCATGCTCCGGGGTCTTCTTCGCTGCTTTCGGTGTATTTGGTGGCGGCAGCAGCGCCACTTACAGGCCTGGCATATGTACTACAGCGTTTCCAGCATTTCCAGCAGTCGAGTGTGAACGGACACGTAATGAATCGAATGCGTGTGAACGGAATACTTTTTTGCGTTTGCGTATGTGTTTTACTGTATGCGTCCTCGTGGGGCCAAACTAAGCCAAACTATATCCGGTCACAGAGATCTGCTATTTTAAAGTAAGGTCAACACATATCGACCCTAAATATAGTCTATATTAAGAACGAGAAAAGTCTTAACATATATATCGTTTTTTGTAAACATATGACAAATGTGTGAGGATGATGACGTCAGAGCATCGTCCTATGTGCCGGGCTTAGCCCCGGAAAGCCCCAGCCCAATTTAACCCCTGGGTATTTGTGAGGGAGCTCCTATATGGCATTACCCCGCTGAAGCTCACCAAAGTTTAATATATTTCATAGTTCAAAGTTTTGTCAATTGTTTTGTTTATTGGTCAAATACTGGTTTCAAAGGAGTTTTACTGGAATGAAAGAGCACAGAGTACAGAAGCAACAAAGCAGCATACTGCATTAAACCTGACCTTCACAGAGAGGTTGAAGTTCATGTGGAGAGGAGGCTTCAGTAGTCTGTCTGCACTCTGTTTAGTTGTGCTATCTTACAATCAATATAGTAAATGTGAGGTAAAGTGTGTCGCCAATGTAACCGGTTAGAACTCGAAGTTGCGATGAGGTCTTAAAATGTATGGAAAGGGTCTTAAAAAAGGTCTTAAAAGGTATTAAATTTGACTTCAGGATTCCTGCATATACCCTGTGCGAGTGGTGGAGGCTTAAATGCTAGTGGGAGTTGGGTTTGCACTTCAGTCTTTTTTCTTTTGGTACCGGTGATGCCTTTTCAAATGAGTGTGCAAGTTTGATGTATTGCCAGCCGCGTAACCAATTGTAGTTGAACAATGCCAGAATCCAACCCTACCACAGCTTCACTAGGTAAGCTATACGAGAGTTGGATTTCCCACATCATATTCCTATGTTCTATACAATGCACAATTTAAGATTTAGAGCTCTCCTTCCTTCACTTTCTAATAGTGATAAAGCTGGGATTACCAGGATCACATAGAGTGCCGTACATTCAACGCCTGACTGTGTCACATGGGTGAAATAAACCTAATTCAAGTTGGCAATGCAAATGTAGCTTGTCACACTAGAGACTGAGGCAGATGAAGAGATGAAGATAGATTATCTGAGCTGACAGGCTTTCATGTCATATACTTTTTTTATCAAGCGAACGATCATGAACCCCCAATAGAAGCCCACCTACTCCTGCACTCACACACATACAGTCCCAGTCAACTGCTTGATTGCCTAAGCCCCTATGGTTTAAGGCCCCAACCAACCTCAATATCCATGTAAATCTGCATAAGCCCACGGTAATGAAAGAACAACATGGATATGGCACGACTCTCAGGAGCCCCGTGATATGATGTGACACTCACACAGCGCACAGATAGAAATAAATAGGCCGTGCTTATTTGAAAACGTAATGACTTTATTTCGCTGAGTGTGTGTGCGTCTCTTCGAAAAACGGAAAGCCAGCTGTCTTTGACCAAAGAACATAAGCTTGGGCATTAACTAACATAGGATTGGTCGATTGCATTAAATCACTGGTCTAATTGGCTGTCTCCTCTATTGTTCTTGGGGATGAATTGCACGACCACCAAAATGCAAAGGATGCTTTTTAAGTTGATGAAGAACTCAGGAGGGCTTTGGAAATGTGAATGGGCTAAACAGGTGGGTGGCAAGGATGAGACTTTGTTTACCGTTTTCTTTTCAGAATAGGGAGTAGAGTTCACAACCAAGATGGAATAATTCTTTAAAAATTAAGTATACAGAATAATAAATCAGCTCCATCAAAGTTTCAGGTCGATAATGGCAGAAAATGTTCAGAGTAAAGGACATGGTGAACCCACAGATGTCTTTACCACAGAGCCACCTTCTGATTACAAAGAAGGCACCAGAATGTCAAACTTCTTTAATTATGTTTTTGTTTAAACTTTCCCTAAAGTTTTGTATTGCTTTTTCACACATAATTGTTCAAAGAGTACTGTTGCATTCTTTACAATTTATTTTGTGTTCATGAGGGATTGGATTCTTTGCAGCTAATGGCACGGTTTTTCACCTCAGTTTCTTCTTAGGCAATGCTGTATTTTATTGTTCATGGAAAAGTTAAAAAAGCCTCTCTGAAGAACCAGCACCTTCCCGTGGTAGAGAGGTTTGTGTGCCCTGATGAACCTGGGGGCTGTGTTGTCTGGAACCTTGTGTTCCTGGTAGGGTCTCAGGCAAATTGGTCTCAGGCAAGGGGCCAGACTAAGATTGGTTCAAAAGACCAACAAAGAAGCCCGGGGTCCCCTTCTGGAGCCAGGCCCATCTTTCTTACATTATTCGTGTACAACTTTTAAATCTGATTCTTACTTTTAGAGATATTAAACATTGTTCAGACCTTGGTAAAGAGGCCTTCTTCAGATTTTAGAGTGCGTGATGTCACAGCTAGAGTGGAGGACAGATTTCATTTTGCCTTCATATTTTCTTTTAAACCTGCCATAATTCCCAAACCCTACATTCCTGAGACATAATTTCTCATGGCAAACGTAGGAAAACATCTCGTAGCTTGAAAGATTGAACAAAATGCCTCTTGAGGGCATGAAGTGACAAAAACTTTCAACATGTCTCCATTAAACCCCATTGTAAATTCAGCCTCATCGTTCCCCACCACAGCAGCCGCCAGGCTTGGAATTTCGTCATTTTAGGGGCAAGGCCATTTGGCCTTCCCGTTCACATTTTTTTTAAGGGCACAAAGGCCACATGACAGGGCACAAAGGCCGTTTGGTTAAATTACGCTGGTCAATCAACATGACTGAAAAGTGTAGCACTAACGTCAACACCAGTCGTTTTACAAATGGCTGAATAGCAATAGTGTTTCTTTAACGTATACGTTAAGTTCAGCCATAAACCACATAAGTCAGTCATGTATTATATCAAAACCGCTTAGCAAGAAAAATACTAGATTCAAAGGTGACAGTTATCTGCTAGCTTGTAGAAGCAACACTAGATGTAGACCCCTTGAAGGGAAGACGTTAGCGCTATCCAAACTAGCTAGCTATCGCTAGTTTTCATGACAAAATGTAACGAGTCAACTTTAAATAGGCTAATACAATGGTAATTACCTATCAATAGTACTTTCTATAAACACGTAAATGTTAAGTCCTTTCAAATACTACCACATACTTCAGTTAAATCATATCAAAACGGCTTGGTCCGCTTGCTTACCTGTGCTTGTCTTGCTCCCGCGGCTGAGGAGGAGGCTGTCGGGCCCCTACAGGCATTTCTGACGGAACAATCACAGCAGAGCAATCGCTCTGATCCACAGGGCACAGGCATCGCCCGGGACTATCCTACTGCGCGCACTAATATGACTTTACTAGCGTTGTTTACACTGGAACTTTTGACAGGGGCACCAAGGCCACTTTGGCCGTGAATTGCATTTTTTTTCACAGGGCATCACGGCCAAAGTGCGGGGCAACGACGGCCATGGCCGTCGTGGCCGTCGTGAAATTCCCACCCTGGCAGCCGCACACCTTTAGTTAATCTGCCAAAAAGGCCACATTATTAACACGAAAGTACACAACAAGTACACTTCAGATGCTCAAGTTCCTTGACATGCTTCACGTTTTGAAATTTCACCGATATCTGTTACGGTTCTTCAAAAAAACGTTCACATGTAACAGGTTTATTTCTCATTCAGAACAATGAAAATGCTTTCCTCTCACTAATCACCATGGAAACCTTTGATCTCTGGACACGTCGTTAGCTCAAATATAAACACCTGTGTCATGGAACACGATGATGTCATAACTCCAATTGACATAATTAGAGCAGCAGACTAATGACGTGGTCCCTGGAGTTTAACAGACTGTCTCAGCCTATTATTTCCCGTCTGATGGAGACTTCATACTGACTTCAACATGTTCCACATATTTTAGACATTATTGGTGACGTATGCTTTTAGTTCTAAAGTTTTCTGTTCAAATATTCTGCTGCTTTTTCATGCATTTAGAGCTCTGGCATACTGTATGTGGGCCGTGGACTTTCACAGTGCCGCTGCGCCGGTACCCACCAGTGGGGCTGTATCCAGATTGATGCAAAACAAGTGACATTTGACCTTTTTAGAGAGATTTAGAAAAGAACACTCACTTCTGGGGTCATTTGGTTGCATTTTCCATATCTCTGGCCCCCATCGGTCGATTTTGATGATTGACATCTCTTTTTAACCGTTAGAGCCAATAAAATCGAGGGGAAGTTCCTAAAATCCATCTAAACCTTACTCGTTGGTGAATGAGTGATGCGTAGCCAGAATGCCCCGGAACCGGAAGCTGTCATACACTCAGTAGCTATCGTAGCAGCTAATATGAAATCTCCGTTATTGACATAAAAATGGAATGATGGATTATCAGTAATCATTTCAAAGTGACACAGACACATTGGATTAACCTATGGATTACCTTTCAGCAGCGTTTATTGTTTTAATGCCATTGAACACAAGTTTTGATCAGAAAACAACAAAGTTAAGACGCTTTTAGCCGTTTTGGCTTTTGTTGTTGTCGTTTCGCTGCGAGTTCTGATCGCTTAGTGATGATACTTATTTGTCTGGAATCTGTGGAATATCAGCTTGCTAATCGATATCTTTTTTCTGCAAATATGATAAGTAAAAAGGGTATTTTAACGTGAGTTCTGTGCTATGTGTGTTAGCATTCTTTCGCTCAGGGCTAATTCTGAGCCTTTGTTATGGCCCTTATGTTTCGTTTTGCTAAAAATTGTTAATATTGTCTGTTAGCTGAGTTTCTTCCTGTTAAGTGGATATGACACATTCATAGTTTATTAAATGTTAAGAAGCCCTCAGACGCTGTTTCTTGCAAGATGTTACGTTTTGCCTCCGCCCGCGGGGCCGTGGGGTTTAACTGGTTAAAGTTTCCTCTTTGGAATCCATCGATCTGATTGATTATTAGCGGAGCAAATGATCAAAATACTACGGAGGGAAGATATTTTCGTTTGGATTACTGGTCTGGGGGAAGCTTGCGAGTGTGTATATATGTGTGTGTAGTGCTGCGTACCGGTACGCCAAACCGGTATTGGACTTGTAAAAAGTTTCGGTTCAAGTCCGGTTAAAACCGGAACGTCGGGAACCGGTACTTGGACTCGCAAAAAAACTAGCACTTACGTATATTCTGGTGTCTGTGGTTATTTAAACATTCCCTGATAAACGTTATTCAGCGTGAATAAATGAGTGCTAATCCCAGTGCGCTCAGTGTACAACATCACATGTCATTTCACCTTCGATTCACAGTTTGAAAACATAGCATTTCGCCACATGCTAATGCTAACCGGAAGTCAATCAATCAATCAATCAATCAATGTTTATTTATATAGCCCAATATCACAAATGTTACATTTGTCTCAGTGGACTTTACAGTTTGTACAAAATATCAGTATGACAATACGACACCCTCTGTCCTTAGACCCTCACATCGTACAAGGAAAGTGAATAATTTTCAGAATAAAAGTATTAAGTTAATTGTGGGAACTTCCGTTTTTTTCAGAATAAAACTGATTTAAATTAAATAGTGTATTTAATTCAAAATTACGCCATATCAACATTGATTTTAATTTCTAACACTATGTATGTACATCACTATGTATGTAGTATGTACTGTATAATGTACACATGTAGAGTTGTAGAAAATACATGGTGTACAGACAGTACAGTACACTCTGACTGTACAGTCACTACAGTGTAGTGGACTCAGGGACTGTTTGGTTACTTTAGTTTGGTAAATGAAATAAATGTTTGAACTGTGTAGTAGTTCACTGTAGTTGCTGTCATAAGTTATTTGTAGACTAAGTGGCAAAAAGTGTTTTTTTTACATTTGTACTTTGTAGAGAAATGTAGACACAAGTTGGAAGGGAGCACAATACACCTGACGAGTTTGAATTTGAGTTGATTATGAGTTAATTTTCAATTGATAATTAGCTCACAATAAGTTCACTTTACACTCTTAAAAATGCTGGGATTATTTCTATAAACACATTGCTGGGTTGATTTGGCTGGGTCATAATTATGGGTTATTTGGGTACTGTAAACACACTGGTGGGTTGTTCATGCTGGGTCAAAGGGGTTATTAGGGCTTCAATTGCAGTTGAACACCCGCCTGGGTTATTTTTAACCCAGAGGTTGCTTTATTCATTTTCCCACTTCTGAATCATTCTGGAATCATCTTTTCAACATGTAACCTATATTTTACCTATATTTATATAATTATACAATTCTGTAACCTATATTTTTTTAATGAGTTGTGATAACAGTTCAATAGGGATCTGTAGGCATTTATCTGATCTGTGCAAAGTATAACATTAGCAGTTAACGTCGGCTACAAATGTTTTACATTTCTGTCAATGAGTGAAAGAGCCTTGAATTTACGTTGTGATGCGATGAATTATTATTTTACAAAGACGTGTGTTCTACTAGTAGCTATAAATGGGTCTGAACTATAGCTTTGGATTTGTGTGCAAAAGTATTAGATGTACAATAAGGCAGTATAAATCAGATGGCTTTTACGTCACAACTCTTTCCCAGCATGCAGCTCGGGCGCGGGCTTTCACACATACGGACAGACAGACGACAAAGAAGCTCATTGATGTAGGTAAGTTTAGGTTACTAGAGTTATTTATTAATTACATTAATCATTAAAGTTAGCAACTATTGAAGTTATTTTTAGGAGTGAGTGACCGGAGTCACCGAATCACATAATGTAACATTTTAGTTCCCTGCCATCGACGTGTTACCATAGCTTAGCTTAGCTTAGCATAGCACACCAACCAGCTAGGTCGTGTCAGGGGCAAATAATAATAATTCGTGAATGATTAAAATGTCTTCATGGAGAGATTTGGCAGACCCCCTGTAGTAACTGTACATTAGTAGCTTGGTACCTTACAATACATGTTAAAACATTGCACAGTTTTGTGAAATTCTAATGTACTTAATCTGATTTGATTCTAGTAGAGGGTTTCACCATGGACACGTTTGTCACAGAGACGTTGACTGCATGGCAGCTTGAGAACTTGATTGACACATTTAAAGGTAAGTTAATTTGTATTGAGACAATGTTGAGATGTTACTATTAAATATTTTGTTATATATTAAAAAGAGCAAGGTATCGCTGCAACAAACAACTAATTTGATAATCGATTAATCTATCGATTAATGAAACGATTAATCGACTATTCGGACTATTACTGTGCCTTGCACAATTTCTCAAACGCTCTTATTTAGCCATCAACTTTTAGATGTAGCTTGAGGTTGTTCTAGGCATGTGGAAACTAACAAGACAATAAAGATGAATACTTGATTCAAAAATACATATATTATTAAATTAACTAAACACGTTTTGAACAAAATTAACATTGCTTTTAATTTAAATTAAATAAATAATATTTCACATCAAAAGAAACAACAGTGTTTTAACAAATGGTATTAAATAATGTGATGACAGAACTGTAAACAGAATAGGTGAAACTTTAACAAACTAAATAACTCAGTTTCCTCTAATAAATAAAATAGCTTTTAAAAATGTGCATCTTAAAAGTGCTTAATTTTAGATAAATAAAATAAAGTGTAGCAGCAGCTTGAGTTTCTCTTTTTCTTTGTTAACCGTTTCACATCATGACTTAACTGTTTCAGACGATTATAGAACAATATCAGTCTTTACACATCATAACAATTAAACAGTTTTAAAGTTTCTCTTTCTTTCCCTCTTATATTGCAGTCCCTCACTCACTTTTTTTAAATTCAGTGTGAGAATTGAGCTGGAGCTTGTCCTACCAGGAGTTTGTAAATCTGGGCTGACATGGAGTCAGGGCCATTCTCATACACATGCAGGTGCTCATTGGTTACAGTGATGCAAACACAGGTAGGTGAAAAAAGAGAGAACTATTCGAAGCAGGAAAAAAACAGCGTAATATACCATCTGACAAAGGCCTGTGCTATAATGCTTCAATTAACTGGCTATTCTTTATAATATACTCAGATCAATAGGAGACAGAGATGTTAAGTCATAAATGAGTGAGCCGCATATGAATTATTCTGTGAACATACACTTTCAAACAGATGAGATAAGAAATGTCAGTAAAGTAAATGTACGATGTTGCTGTCCAACACTGGCTATCACACACCTTCAACAACAACCAAGGAGTGCATGCGGTGAACAGCAGAACTCAAATGCACTTTAAAAGCGCATCACAATTCAGTGTTTAATTCATGGATTTGAATCGTCATATATTTGTAACAATGATTACTGTCTCATCTCATCGTTCTTTGACAAACTTCTACTGTCTATTTTAACAGGCCATCCACAGACACAAAGAAAGCCCTTGCCGTGGCATTGGTGTATGAATTCCCTTGCCTTTTGGATGGTACAGGCAGTGGCTATGTAAGTTAATCAATCAACACATAAAGGAGAACACTCCATACACACACACCTAAAATAAATGTGCTCAAACGTTTTTCCTAGTGCACAGTCACACGCACATTTTTGGATTGCTCCTTAAAATCCCATGTAACCATCTTCATGGTTTACGCCAGGCCAATTTAATCTGAATCTAATTTTCTCTTTTACAGGGAGCTTGGTACACACCTGGCCGAAATCACAAACCTGCTACAGGTTTCCTGGAGGAGCGCTTGAGGAACGTCAGGAAGCACATGAGAATGCTGAAACGACCACGCCACCAAGAACAACAGAAGGAACAGACCGTCCCCTAGTACACCAGGTAATACTAATAACCAATATTAATTATCCCCGCCAGGCTAGAATGGACAAATGCAAGGGATTATATTTTAGGTCCCATGACTCTTCTGTTCATCCATCTTCTAAAAGCTAGTCTCAGGCACCGCTGGACCGATTGGCGACTTTTCACACACTCTCCCAAGTAGGCCAGAACCCCAAATGTTTGAAATCAGCTATAATGAATCTGAGGACCTCTGTACTTATCATTCAACAGAATATGATGTGCCTCCTGAAAAACTTCTAGAAATGGTTGAATGGATGAAGGTCAATAGGTATCCAGTGTCCCAAGTTGAGGACTACATGAATCAAACAGCTCTACATAGAGGCAAGTGGATTCGCAGCAATGGATCTAAAAGCCTCCCGGAAATCTTGACTGAGTTCCCTAGGCTTTTAGACAATCCTGGCATGGTAAGAAATTATTTTGCTATTGCGGTTTTGTCTATTTGAATGATACTCTATTTGTGTTAGGATTTGAAGTAAGGCAGGACCCAAATGCAGATTGAGGAAAAGCGGGTTTCAAAGTGTAACAAAAGGCGAGCTTTAATTACAAAAAGTTGTTGACAATGAAAAAACAAAACAAAACCATGAATCCATAAACAGGTAGCACAAGGTAGCATCCAGCCAAAAACGACAGTGACAAACATGGAGGGTGACAGGAAAGACAATGAACCGACAAGGAACACACGAGAAGACAAGACTAAATTGTATTGTCATACTGATATTCTGTACAAACTGTGAAGTCCACTGAGACAAATGTAACATTTGTGATATTGGGCTATATAAATAAACATTGATTGATTGACTAAATACAAAGAGGGGTAATCACAGGGCAAGACACAGGGAGGGAATGCAGAAACACAAAGGCAATAGGTGAACACAATCAGACACAGGAGGGAAAACACAGGAAGGAAGAAAAGACACAGGTGAGGAGGGAGGAGAAAACACAGAGGCACAAGGTGAACACAATTGGGTTATCAGGCAGGAGGGAACACAGAGACAGGAAGCAACAGACAAGACGGGGGGGGGGGTGAACACTTTTCAAAATAAAACAGGAAACCAAAAACAGATCTAGACAAGACAAAACACAACACAGACAGATCGTGACAATTTGACTGATACTCTGCAATGCACTACAAGTTTATGTTTAACCACTTAGACCCTACAGTATATACTTTGTAATAATTTAATAATTTACCTGTTGAAGTGACACTGGCTGTCAAATTGTCCCCTAACCCTTTTCCTAACAGGTACTACAAGCCCATATCATTTCTTTAAACACTGTTCTATTGTTTTTCATGTTTTTCAAAATGTATCAGATATCACAAGACTTCCAGCAGCTTCATCCAGAGGCAGTAGGAAAACTGTTTCAGAACTGGGCTACTATGAGTGACCAAATCCTTACATATGCCCAGCGAGAGGGAAAACTGCCCTTGGTGTTTGATGACATGACACCAGATAAGCTATTTCTTACTATGTAACACACACACACCGGTTCTTTGAAAATAGCAGATGTACATGCTTGCATTGCGTCCCAATGAGACTCGTTGTGAGCTTGTGGATCTGCAATTTTTTTATATTTTAACAATCATCTGTATGGGGTCCCTTGCACAACATGTTTTCGGATGGGAGTCTGTTGACAAATACATAAATACATGAACAAGTTTGTGAACCACTTCATTAGATACCTTTTGTCTTTCTTTGATTCCTGCTCCCCCCCTTCCTTTTCTTTCTCTTTCTGGAAACAATCAAAACGATGGAGCTTGCACAAAAACAAATGTCACCCACTGTTTTACACCTGTAAACCCGTGATGTGACAATAAAGATTCAGATTCTGATAAGATGTCACAACACTTCCTGTGATTATAATAGGCTATACAATTCACGCCTTGTTTTTACCATTCAACACCAGGGCAGAAAAGTCTATTGGTTCAGAAATATCAATCTTTATATACTATTTAAATGTTGATGTTAATATGTATTTTTCTTATATTGCGTAGACCGAGCTTTGAAAGTCCTGCCGATTCTGCTTCCTCCATCGGTCTACAGGATTGGAGGAAAAGTCCACAGACCCACCATAGAGGAGTCCTGCAAGTCCTTCATTAATATCCAACCAGTAAGTTTTACTTTTGTTTTTCTACTTCAATAATGGTGGGTGTTTCTGTGTTTATATACTAGCATTTTCATACTTCAATAAAAAAGATAATAAAAACAACATGCTTAACTTAAATGGCAGGTTATATTGCAAGTAACTGTTGTGTAATTAACAGGTGGGCACCAACATGGTACAGTACCTACAGACAGCAGAGAGAACTCAACCCTTCCCGCACATCTTGTGTCTTGGTGATGACACAACAACATGCCAGACCTTCACCATTGTGTCAGACAACGCCATTGAAACGGACACTTTTCTGGGTGCAGTAGATCTGTGTTTTAAGGCTTTCTTTGTGTTTGACCTCAATTACACAAAGCAGTGTCTCCCCACCTGGGAGTTTATCCAACAGGCAGTATATAACATTGATGGACATGAATCCTCAAATGTCAAATTTATGAGGACATCAATTGCAGCTTTGGCCTAAAGGTACACAGAGAGAAGTAGCCTTTTAGTGATGTGTGTCAAACAAGTTGACAGCTGCTCTCTAAAAATATGATTGACACAAAACATGATTGCAGAAGACAGTAGGCACACACTTTAATTGTGTCAAAACATTGACCCGCATTTACAGTACCTACTATTCCTGTTAATTCATTTATTTTAATTTGATTTTTCTTACTTTACGTGATTTAATTTACTTATTATTTAATTTACTTCATTTATTTATTTACCTTGTTATGTTTGTGTCTGTATATAGTTTCTGCTGGGCAGAGAAATGTTTTATCTCTATATTTAAACATGTTCATGTTATTTAAACCTGAAAGAGAAGTTGGTCCAGATAACAGCACTTTGTAATATATCATTTGTTTTAAGGCTCTTTGTTTTTTTTTGGGGGGGGGGGGGTTGAATTTGTATTGTTTGCATTGTTCTTTTATAGTGGCCTGAATGTTGACGATTTGCCAAAGATGTTCAAATTATGAATAAATGCATTTTTATATATATATATATATATATACGGTGTGTTTGGAGATTATTCATTACACTATTATACATTATTATTATATTATATTTAGCCCAACAATATAGTTAATTTTAATCACTAGCTTGGGTCAAATGAACAACCCAATATATGGTTTATATTTATTTAACCCAGTGATGTAGTTAATTTCAATCACTTGCTTGGGTCAAATAAACAACCCAATGTATGGGTTAAAATGATCCAGCCCAGCATATGGGTTAAGACAACCCAGCGCGTGTTCTGTCCTATAGTGATTCAGCAGCTGGGTTATGATTGGGTTATTTTTTAACCCAGTAGTTTTAAGAGTGTAGTTACTCACACAACTTGACACAAGCCATGGGTTGAACCTGAACCTCTGGACTTGAGTCCGGACCTGAACCTGAATGTGAGTCCAGGTACGCAGCACTACGTGTGTGTGTGTGTGTATTTTTGCGTTTGTGTGTATTGTGTTTGTTTCCCGGGGAAAACCCTCACGAGAAACACGGCTGTTGTTATGCCTGCTGTGACGTCAAGTTACTCCGTTCTCCGCTTGTAATTATGCCGAAGCTTCAAAGTTGTGTTTATCATCTGAATTTGCCGAAACAAGTTTAATATTCTGAAAGCCAAGACTTTGTTTATTTGAAAACAGATGAAAACAAACTGTAACGGACCCTGCCGTGTTATCTATGATTACTATACGCTTACCTTCATAATGTCAGCCGGAGGGAGGGGGGGGGGCTGCGTGAGGAACAGCAGAGTGAGAGCTGTCTTCTTCCCTTTACAAGCTTCAAACATGTATTTATCGTGTGATTTTGGAAATAAAAGTTTCATATTCTGAAAGCCAAGACTTTGTTTATTTCAAATCAAACAAAACACCCGAATCCTGAAAAACAATTGTTTTACGCAAATCCACGTTTATTTTGAAATGAGCCGTTGCGACTTCCGACTGATTTCGATAGAGCGGGTCACACAGTAGATTGTAACCTGCAAAAGTGCAGTCGCATAGAAAACGTTATAAAACAATAATAATAATAGATTTATAATCAGGTGAATTCCATGTATCACAATACATGTTTTTTAGGATAGTATTGGACAAATACAACTTGCTAACTGCTGGTAAAGCTAGAGGACAGATCAGGTGTTCATTCATTTTATTAGGATTTCACTAGAATTGACGTTCTGTACGAAATTTCTAGTTAAGATCAACATTCACATGCTTGAATTACTGTTGGGGCTTACATTTATTTCCAATCTGGGTTTAACGCCTCTAACATTAATTTACTGTCACCAGAGAAAACTCAAAAAATGATGCATATGTTCAGAGTTCTATAAAAAATATCTTAATAGTTGTATGCCCATATGTAGGTTGAATGTGTTATTGCAATCTGTTATCTTTTCTACTGCCCATACTGTGTGTTAAGAGATGGGTGACAACATTCACACTCCTTATTTTGTGCAAAAACTGAATGTATAGTTAAAGCTAATATTAGGGTTCAGTCCAAGTCCGCCAAGTCAAGTGGTTATCTTCCAGAGTTTCCGTCGTTGGTCCTAAAGTAGCTAAGGATGAAGGGATGCATGGACTGAAGACTGGATTCTAACCTCCACCGCTTACATTGGACCAGGAGGGAATTCTCCAGGGCCATTAACTAAAGAAGAAACCATTTCTACAAAAACTCTTTCAATGCACATATGGGCAAGCTAATAATGTATGGAGACAGACTTTGACATATCTGAAAATACCCTTTAAATGATTTAATTCTGGGATGTAATACTATCAGATCTGCTTTGTAAGAAATGTTGATATAAATCTCTTTCTAGGTATTTATGTCTACTGATATGTGAGATATTTCTGGAGCTTTTTAAGTTTAATTTTAGCTTTTGGACGTTTCCATAATTATACCATATTGATGCTTATTTGAGGGTTAATGACGCACTGAAAATCTGGCTTGGATTGATTTTGGTTCTGGCACTCGCTAATGCCCAATTGTCTACAGAGAAATCTCACTGGACGCTACTACAGACAAAAAGTGGGAGAGAGGATGAAGAGGGAGAGATCTCCCATTGGACAACAAAGTCAAACAGAGGAATAATTCTGGTCAGGCCAGAGAAAACAGAAAGGATATCAGTGCCAATGTCTACAGATGGCGGTACATTTGTTTTTTCTGAGTTAGATTCATTAATTTCGAGTCTAGTCACGGCAGTTTTCTGACTGTCATGTTGCTAATGCTGTTTGTTCAATGTTTTTGCTTTGTCACTGTTGACTTTTTAAAGTGTTTAGCATATTCTTCCTTTCAAAGGCTCAAATTCACAGAAGAATGAGGGGATGTTGTGACGGGCCCGTGTTGATTATAGGAAGAGTTAATCAATGCTTGCTTCAGCATCTACAGACATACTGTATATCAGTGTGATTTTGGGACTCCGAGCTGAAAAATATCTTTACTCTTACAGATTTCCCAGATTATAAATCACTGCTGCGAAAAACAATCTTCCAAAGTGTACACATAGTCAATACATTTGAAAATCAGCCAAACAGCATACAGGCAGGTGAGTTGGATCAATTATAGTTTTCATTAAATGAGGGCTCTTTTTATTTTTATGTTGAATGATAATGAGTAAGTGATTTTATTACTTTTAATAAGGATCTTAAAACACTGGATGGATTTTGTGTAAGAATTTAATATAAACAACAAGTAGAGTGATGAGGGTGTTCTAGAGACAATTAAATCATCGTCAGTGGCTTCCTGGTAATAATAATGGATTCTCGAATGGAGAAATTAAACCGTTGGAGTTGGGCGGATAAAAGAAAAGTGCTGATCATTTTAGGACCTCGGACAACAGGAATCATCCAACTTTGTTGAGGGGTTAGTAATGTTTAGCAAGCAATGTCTGCCTGACATCAAAGCTTTGATTATACTCTTAGTTGGTAGAGCTGTGACCAATGTTCTGCGGAGAAATATGGCCTGGCACCATTTGCCGTGTCCCCCCCTTTACAGCTGTAACTCAAATAAAGGCACTGGTTGCCCTTATTCAAGTACATACAAACAGGATGATATGGTATTTGGTAACTGTTATGAAAGTCACAAGGCTTAGGACCCAAACGCACGACACCAGAAACAGGTCAGGATTAAGTATTTAATAAAAGGCAAAAACACAAAACGCTCACTAGGAGGATCAAAACTGAGAAACTATAACATTAAAAAATGCTAAACAAAACCTCCACTTGAATTATCAACAACGTAACACAAAGGGTCTATCAAAAATATATTTAGCAAGGTCAAGGAATGACTGGCAGACTTGGTGAGACAAGACGAACTGGGAGATGCAGGCTACAGATGGAGCGCTCCATTTCAGAAGCCTACCCGTGCGGGTCCGTGATCGGCACGGGGTGGGCCCCTGCTGAAAAGGAAAACCCCCCCGCAGGACTTGAAACGCCCCCTTGATAAATACATTCAATTATAATGAAACCAGCTGCAATGGATCATGGATCCACCAGGGGGAGCCGTGATTAAAAAGCTGCCACACTGGAACTCATGTGAAATAAACAGCTGATCTACAGGTATCTGATATAGCGGATATTTGTTAAGATCCATATGTCATGGATAGGATCATATTCTGTGCTAAATAAGAGACATGTAATCATTTACTAAACATCCCCATGTTTTTATTTAACAAAATAATGTTTAATTCACGTTGGCGTAAGTACAAAACCATCACTATGTTTTTAGATCAGGAAATGCATCCAGGCTCAAACAAACGATTTTCAATCATCATCCTCACGATCATTTAATGTATCATATGTTCGCGAGTTGAAATTAATGCACTAATACATGTAGTTTAATCCACGTGAGTTTACAACAACAAAAATAATCGCTTTGTTTTTATATCACATCCGACCGGAGGAAAATGCAGCACGGCTCTCACTACCGATCATCCTAATCCCACGGGCAAACAATAATATGTACAGTGTTAATAGTTTACTGTATTATTAGTGTCTAATATTACTGGGGATTTCGGAATGGTACTGGATTTTGATTTATTGTATCGGCTTCATATCGCAATATATTCCCGAAGTCTGAAATGCAAACATTTCCCACATTAGGGCAATTCACCCTACATTTAATCTTTCAAACAAAATCATATTTCGTTTATTTTTAACGAAATAAATGTGGTTTAATCCACATAATTTAGGCCTACTGTGTTAATTGTTTAGTATTGTTTAACTTGAAGGTGCCTGATGTGAACATTTCCAGAAGAACTCTAGCTTGAATGGCCTTTGTATGTATACAGTAGGCCTACTCATAGGCGGCGCGTGAGGCTCAGGTTTGGGAAGGCTAAATAACTTTTTTTTTCATTTTACGCTGCCCGCCTCCGGCGTCTATAGAAAAGAGATCAACTCAGTGAAAGCACCGTCTGCTGACCGATCAGAGCTCAGTGTGCAGAGTTTAAATCTATCAAGTCATATTACAGGAAAAAGGAAATGCAGTTTAAACTGCCGTATGCAGAGAAGACGCCGACGTGTCGCACTTATCATTCATATCACACTGACATCACATCATCAATCAGATCATCGATCTCACATCGATATCACAATATTTCCTTATCTGAGTCAGCTTCTCGAGCCGTATCTGGCCGTGCAACGCGTTTTTGCCCTTTTGCTTGTTACCTTACTAAATGGTCTAATGGTCAGTGGAGCGAGGGGGGAGGCCTGCGAAACTCGCGGAAGTGATTTCAAAACAAAAAGCACTCGTTTGCTTGGAACAAAGAAAACGGCCAAGACACACATTGAGTCCAGAAAATGAATGTTATTAAGGGCTGTAAATATAATAAGCCTGTGTCTAAAATTGACAACAGGCTTATTATATTTACAGCCCTTAAGATACACTTTTGTGTTTAACAGCTGACCACTACCATGACATACTTTGTTTTAGTAGATTTCGCATGAGAGCAAAATGTATAAATATGAGCATTCAATTATATGAATATGAGAACAAAATGCATGAATGTGTGAGTGACAATATATGAATGTGTGCATTGAAATATGATAATGAGAGCAAAATGTATGAATGTGTGAGTATATATACGTGTGTGAGAGTGAAAATGTATGTATGTAAAAGGAGAATATATGTGTGTAAGAGTGAAAATGTATGTATGTAAAAGGAGAATATATGTGTGTAAGAGTGAAAATGTATGTATGTAAAAGGAGAATATATGTGTGTGAGAGTGAAAATGTATGTATGTAAAAGGAGAATATATGTGTGTAAGAGTGAAAATGTGTGTATGTAAAAGGAGAATATATGTGTGTAAGAGTGAAAATGTATGTATGTAAAAGGAGAATATATGTGTGTAAGAGTGAAAATATGCTGCATTTTGAATGTCCGATAGTCCATCATTTCCACCGGAAATATCAAACATTTAATAAAAGTGAAAAACAATGAACAAGACATAACGTATTCATCATAATTTATTATATTTATTTCGTTTGGATGTAGGATTTTTGACTTTGTTTAGAGCAGTGATCTTCTACTATATGAACATTTTGGACCCAAAATCACAAAAAAAATGTAAAAACAGATTTTGAAAATGATATTATTTTTCATAGGTAACACAAACATACACAACGAAACCATTTAAAAGCTGGAAATATATACATGGGATGTCACTATGATAATGTGAAAGTTTGATTGAGGTAGCATGGGATTTCATTCTGATAAGGCAAAAGTGTTATTATAAATATAATACAAATATATATATACACATTATGTACAAAAATCAGTTTTTTCTGTCTTTATCTGTGCCACGCTTCAAAGCGGTTTCTGTCAACTACGACACAGAGGGCAACATCACAGGTTCCTCCTCCTCCATGTCAAAAAACAAGCTTAAAGCTTGACTCACGTTCAGAGTTCTCTTCATCATAGTTGAATCTTCAAAACTCTAAATCTATCTAACTATATCTAAATTCTCAATGTTTGTCTGTCACTTTACTTCAATCGCAGTCTCCCAACGTCTCTCTTCGTCTCGTTTCGTATCACTCCGTTTACCTGATTACCTCACCCCCTCCCTGGTAAATACATCCTGTTGAGCAGAATCTACAGTTTCCAGTATTTTCCGTTTCGTAAAATGATAAAATACGGCGAAGATATTAAAATATGTGCTTCCATAATTCATACTTCTGAAATATATCTGTATTAACTTTATATCATTGTATGTCCGTGTTTATTGGGTCTTTTTGCATGAAACAAAGACTGGCATATAGTTTCAAGCCAGTACTTTCGACAGAAATACACATATACATCCTGTTGAGCAGAATCTACAGTTTCCAGTATTTTCCGTTTCGTAAAATGATCAAATACGGTGAAGATATTAACATATGTGCTTCCATTATTCATACTTCTGAAATATATCTGTATTAACTTTATATCATCGTATGTCCGTGTTTATTGGGTCTTTTTGCATGAAACAAAGACTGGCATATCGTTTCAAGCCAGTACTTTCGACAGAAATACACATATACATCCTGTTGAGCAGGATCTACAGTTTCCAGTATTTTCCGTTTCGTAAAATGATAAAATACGGCGAAGATATTCAAATATGTGCTTCCATTATTCATACTTTTGAAATGTATTAACTTTGTATCATCGTATCTCCGTGTTTACTGGGTCTTTTTGCATGAAACAAAGACTGGGATATAGTTTCAAGCCAGTACTTTCGATAGAAACACACGGCAATGTTGTCCGGACTGTTGTTTTTATGCGGCACAGGTCATGTGATCTGATCACGCCGGCGTGACGGTCGACTCCAAAGGGTTAATATTAAATACATATAAGTATTTTTACAACTTGTATTTAGAAATACTCTGTTGTAATTATTGATGCATAAATGTGTTCATCCATTCAATGTGGCATCTGCTATAATGGGGTTAATGTATGATATTACTTAATAATACAATACATTATAATATATGATATGATAATTATATTTTAGTTTTATTCATTTCTTATTTCATAGTTTCTCATTATTATTATTTGTATCGCTCATCTTATTTTTGATTTTATTAATCTGTGTGAATCTGTGCTGTCCTGTGTTTCACTCTCACCCTGTTGCTGTTTGAACTACTGAATTTCCCCACGGGATTAATAAAGGTCCATCTTATCTTATCTTAATGTATAAGTTGATTTACTTCAATCTACTGTACTGTGTAAAAACACCCCAACAATATTACAAGAAATATACTGCATAAAGCAAACTATATACTTTATTTGATCTAAAATATTGATGTTTTTTCATTATAGTAGCTTGTGAAAACCATACAGTAACAAATAAGTGATTAAATGCTACAGTATTCAACAAACACAACTGCAGAGCTGCAAACATTGCAAACAGACTAAGTTAATCAACACCCAGTTGTCTTTGTGTATTTTGTGAATGAAGCGCCATCTCATGGTTAAATTCTGTAATTGAACAAATGGGGAAATTGGGCAACGCCCTCTAGCAATTTGGCAACACCCCCAGCCACTGGCATCCGCTGGGCTTTTGACTGAGACACACCCATCTGAGTCTGATCTGGAGTGCTCCATCTGTATATATACACACAAGGTAAGGGGACACAGGTGGAAACAATTAAGGGAGGGGCTGACAATCACACTGAGGGAAAACATACAAGGGCAGGAAGGGCTCTGAAACCAGAGGGAAGGGTTACTACTAAATAAAACAGGAAGTCACAAGACAAGGGAAAATACAAAGGATTGAACTAAAATAATTAACTTAACATAAATGTCTAGACACCACAGTACCACCTCCTTTACGGACGGCCCAGAAAGTTCAGGATGGCTCTTGTACAAATCCTCCATCAGGTCCCGGTCCACTATGAAGCTGGATGGGATCCACTCACGCTCTTCCGGTCCATAACCCTCCCAGTCCACTAAAAACGGTCGACCCCTTCCTCGTTTCCTGACATTCAGCAGACGATTGACGGTATAGACTAGACCTCCGTCAATGATCCTGGGAGGAGGGGGGGGGGGGGCTTGGAAGCGGGAACCATCTTGCTTTCCTTGACCGGCTTGAGTTTGCTTACATGGAACGTTGGATGGACTCCGAGTGACCTAGGCAGGCGCAAACGAACAGACACAGGGTTAATACACTTGGACACAATGAATGGGCCTACAAATCTTGGTGCCAGCTTCCTGGAAGCTACATTCAGGGGCAAGTCTCTGGTGGATAACCACACTTTCTGACCCGGTCTGTAAACAGGAGCAGGACGGCGATGCCGATCAGCCGCTTTCTTCATGCGGGCCGAAGTCCTCAGGAGGACCCGACGTGCTGAAGCCCAAGTGCCATGACAGCGCCTGACCAGTGCGTGTGCCGAGGGAACCATGACTTATTTTTCTGTCTCGGAGAACATGGGAGGTTGGTAACCGTAGACGCACTGGAACGGGGTCAAACCGGTGGCAGAGCTGGGCAATGAGTTGTGGGCGTATTCTACCCACGTGAGGTGTTTACTCCAATAAGCTGGGCTTTGGGACACCAGGCACAGAGGCAGGTCTCCAGTTCTTGATTAAGTCTCTCCGTTTGTCCATTCGATTGGGGATGGTAGCCGGAAGAGAGGCTGGCAGAGGCCCCGATGAGGCTGCAAAACTCCCTCCAGAAACGGGAGACAAACTGAGGGCCCCGGTCCGACACGATGTCCCTGGGAAAGCCGTGGAGACTAAAAACATGGTGCAACAGAACTTCAGCCGTTTCTTTGGCCGATGGTAGCTTAGGCAAAGCAATACAATGTGTCATTTTAGAGAATCTATCCACCACCATGAGGACGTGTTACCTTTGGATTCTGGCAGTCCGGTGACAAAGCCCACTGAGATGTCAGACCAGGGCCAACTGGGGGTAGGCAGCGGCTTGAGCAGACCCATCTGGGGCCTGGAAGAGGTTTTATTCCTGGCGCAGATGGTGCAGGCGGCCACATACTCCTTGACATCCCTTTCCATAGACATCCACCAGAACCGTTATGTGAAAACAACACTACAAAATCTGACTATGTAGAAGGCTATGAAAAAATGACCCAAAACAATCAGATTGTATAGAAGTATATGAGAAAACTACTGTGCTGCTTCTTAAACTCAGTAAACATTTTTGAACAAGATAATGTCCTAAATCACGTTACTTAAGCATGATGTTCATAAAGTAAGTTAAAATGTTATTTAATTGATACCATTTAAAGTAAAGTAGATGATAAAGCAGGGTCATTTGGGGTGGAGCCGGGCATTACAGCGTAGTTCATTGTTTGGATGTAAGAAAAGTCCAATCTTTTATACAGTGTTTCATAATGAAAATAAGCCCTACTTAATTTACTTTAGCACAAAGAAAATAAGAAGGATTTTTTAGTGTGTGGATGGTTGTGTGGCATTCTCTTTTGCCATTGGTCAGCACTTTGCCAGTGATAAAAGGATGCATTCATTGTACATAATTTAATCGGCAACACTATTTGTTTCATTGGAATATCCCTCCGTCCTTTTTGGTCTATTGATCCAACCATAACTAAAACAAGACGGCGTTTAACCTTAGCCACATGTTTGCTTATACAATTTGTGGCTGGGAAACTGTAAAGTACCAAATAACCAATTATATTGTGGTGCTGTGATTGTAAACTAGAACACTTCTTTACAGAGAAGGTGACAACTGTGATAGGAAAACCTGTGTCAAGTTTAAGTAAAGAAGCTTTAACACTTCAAACTTAAAATGTTCTGTTTCCATTTTTTATTTGTGTTGTTTGAGGAGCTTGACATTTTGGATATGTAACTTTCCTGAAGTGTCTTGAGATCACTTATGTTAAGATCTGGCGGTCCTCGGTTCTCTCCCTTTTCTAAAACTACACATGTAGAAACCCACTTGATGCGGCTGTACTGATATGAGGTTTTAACACTTTGAGAGAATAATGCTTCATCATCATAAACCAACATAATGCAGAGTTCGTAGCCAAATGGAATATCTTTATATGATATGCTTCTGATTAATATGTTACATTAAAACCAAAATATATACATATTAATATACACAACATGAACATCATCAGACAGTAACAATTGGAGTGTGTGAGCACATGTTATGGAGTTCTGGGAATGGTGGTTACATCTCAAACAGTTACCAGCTGCTGCCATCTGGAGCTGCTACTGGTCTTAGTTCCCGAGTGCAGTTTTAAATTAGATTTTGGAAACAAACAAACTGTCGATTTTCCACATCTCATTTTCAGAAAAAACTGCATCACCAGCATGAATGTAGACTCTACATTATCTGGTCCTCTTTTTTTCTTTGAAGGGCGTTTGAGTGTGTGTGTGTGTGTGTGTGTGTGTGTGTGTGTGTGTGTGTGTGTGTGTGTGTGTGTGTGTGTGTGTGTGTGTGTGTGTGTGTGTGTGTGTGTGCCTGGGGCCTGCACGATTGGTATTCCAGCCCACATGTAGTCATTATGTCTCGCTGATTGAGCCTGTTGTCTAAATTAGGAGTGGTTAATTACCTCCTCACAGCAGCTCTGTTCACCATGCAGCCTGCCCACCAAGACCACAGAACAGAGCACAACACCTCTGGTTAACAAATTAGACGGAGAGCTAAAGAGAAGCCGAGCCGCTGAAACTACTGCACAGTGTTGGGAAAGGAAATGAGAAGACGGGTCGAAAAAAGGATAGATGAGATTTAAGAACTGGAAGCTGTGAGCTGGCAAATGAAACGTAGGAAAAGTGGGAGATAGAGAAAGAAGACGAATGGGAGGCGGGGAGTAATGGGGAAACAGAAATGTAAAAGGAGGAGAAAGACAACCACAGGAAGCTGGGTAATAAATGAAAGCTAAAACGCATTGGCAGAGAGGTTAAATCAAATGGAGATGGAGAGGGAAGCCAAAGAGAGGAGAGGAAAAGTAAACTGATACAGGAACCGCAGGATGCTGCTTTAACAAATGGGGCTGTGCCGCAGCCTACCAGCACTGTGCTGCGATACGGCCCATTTTTCATTAACGCTGTGATTTATCAACACAGTTCTGAGAGGTTCGTAGCGGGAGCTTTTGATTAAGGCCATTAGATATTAGACATTAGCCGTGAGATTACTCACACTGCCGGGGTGCATTTGATTCTTTATGCCAGGGCTTGCCCAGGAGCAGCCGGTGTGCCCTGCTGGCTGCTGCTCTTTGAAGCAGACAATGATGGGGTCTCCCCAGTGGCTCAGCAGGGGGGAAAGTGTGCTATAGGTGAAGGACACTGTGCTGAGCATGACCTTTGTCATAGTCTTTAATATGTGTTTTCTAAAGTACTATTTTCAATGTTGTCCTCTTTATTCTGCGTAGATGATTGCATGGAGAGTATTAGGGCAAAGCATAAGAATGAAGCTTTATATAAAATGTGCAATAAAAAAAAGGCAAATAATACGAATGAAGTTAAAAATGTTTTGAGAATTAAATGTGGAGTACATTGGACATTTCCGGAATACATTCATCAAATGATGTTAGCGCATTTACTTTAAATGTCACTTTATTCTCAAACAGATTACATTTTGTCCTTCTATCCAGCAGTAGTTATTTTTTCAGTAACGAACTTCCGATAAGTAGTGCCAGTCAGGCTGTTTAATAATTATTTTTGGGCTCATCATATACATCAATCACGTGTTTTTGACAAGTTCCAAATGTACACACATGGAGAATACTGCAAACACATTAATCCATGTGCTTAGCCCCTTCCCATTCCCTTCTCTCAGCTTTTATTTTGCTTACCGATCAGACCATAACAGACATCTTTTCCATCAGCACGATGAGTGGGTTTGATAACCGCTATCTTCTCAAGAGGCGGACAGAGCCGTTACCATAACGATAACCGTATAATAAACAGAATGATGATGCCTAGCCTCCAGCCAACGCTGTCATGCAGACCTGGCACGACTACGAGTTGGCCAACACAGAGGAGAGCCTATCAGTGAACAGCTCTCACCCACTTCGCTTATTTCTGCCTCTGAATCTCCAATACTCTTGATTCCTCGCTCACAACCAGTAATATTGGTCAACTCTCTCGCAAGCAGCCTCTTCTGCCTCTCCCTGGTGCTCCCTCTTGCCTCTAATTCAATTACTTTCTTTGTGTTATCTGGCTCTTCGCTGCTCTCTTCAGGTAATCTGATTTATAAAGGAGAGCTGGCAATTAAAACACATATGATATGAGAGAGATCTATCCTTCACGCTCGCCAGCTTAATGAAATCCAGAATTCATGACCGGCAGCTAAAGTTCAATTAGGTGACACTGGAGTTAGGAGGACGTTCTCCTTGTGAAGTGTTCACTGTGAAAGCCTCGCCAGGGTTCTTCAGGTCTGTTTGGATCCTTCCCATCTGCCGGTGGTATAAAACAGCTTACAACAAAAACCTGCCTACAAATCTGTCTTTGTGCAGCTGTGCCAGCAATAGCCTTGGTGGATGGCATTTAGGTTTCCGGTTGTTCGTACAGAGACAGTATAAACAACCCAAACGCATTTGTGTCCATTTTGACCTTTCTCATGAGCGTAATATCTACATAGATTTAATAAGCAACTGATATAACAAGTTGGTGCCACATTTCAAGTTTAGTTACATTACAAAACATGTTTTCAGCTCTGTAATAAATATCATTATTGCAATAAACTTGAGAGTTGACAGATAAAATAATGAAGTTTTGACGATTTGGATAGACAGGGCTGTAAACTGAAGTTGACTGTTTGGCAGAGGCATACAGTTTTGAGGCTGTTATATATATTGTATAAAAAAACAAAACACCTTTTATCAGTTGATAATATAGAAATTGCAAATCATTTCCAAGCTTTGTACTTTTAGCAGATACAATGCCTTATCTACAAAGAAAAGGCAATAGAAAAAAAAGAGGCCCTATTGTGTTTTGGGGGGTTTTCCCTTCCCTGTACTCTATGTGTTCCATATAGGTTTGTGTGCATGTAAATGGTATTCAAAGGCTAAAATCCCTGTGTTCCCTCCAGAGGGAGTTTCTCTCTCCCCCCCCCCTTTTGAACATTTAAGCGTGGATATTTACAGCGTTTAAAGAGCAAAGGTACAGTGCAGATTAAAGGTACACAAATGTTTTACAAACACATTTTGGCTTACAAATTAAATAAAGATTAAGAAAAAGAGGCAAGCACATGTTGATAAAACCAAGTCATATAAGTAAACATCCATGAAAAAATGAGTAGCAACATTTAAATGAAACACGCAAAAAAATGTATATTTCACATTTCATAGTGAAACAAATCACTGTTATGCAACAAATGACCTGGACTTGAAATAAAATGGAGCCATTATAACTGTTATTGGGAGCAAGTGCCATGTATTTGCTGTGAAAGGCCTATCAGTAGCTATGGTTACCATGTCTACAGTATTAAGAGTTCTGATGTGTTTGCTCATCCTTTGATTTATGCCCACAAATGGATTTTTGTAGCATCTTGGCAAGCGCTGGAGGCCTGTTTGCACCCTCCGGAGTTGATCGCCTCTGCGGCCTGTTAGCGGGCTTCCTGCCTATCAGAAATAATCAGTTCACATCTGATATTTACTCATCTGGCACGGCTGTCTCTGTGTCAGTGAATGTAGAGGTGTGTATTGTTGTGTACGTGTTTGTGATATTTACTCATTTGGCCGGCCATGCCCTCCGTATTTACGTGAGTGCCACATATGCTCACTCATGTGTGATATTTGCTCAACTGGTCATGCAGGTCCTCAGTGTGTGTGTTGAGTTAAAGTTTGCTATGTGGCTGGCAGCCTCCTCCCAAGGCTCTATAACCCCAACATATGCATGTAATATTGTACTCACACACGGCCATTCATTCATAACTCGGGCATAAGACTGTATTCAAATGCAATTCATGTTAATTGTGAAATGATGACTTTCACTGAATACCCTAAATAAAATCAAGAAATCCATCATCAGTGTAATTATTTTTTTTAAATTAGTGCTGTCAATGTGAATGCGTTAAAGCTTGGGATTAATCTCGGAACCTCAACGCGTAAAAAATAAAAGCTTCCTTCCATGATTCCGGTGCAGATGTTTACTATGCATGGCAGTGAAAAGGCAAGGACAACTGAGAAACTGGCACAAACTACATGTATTACACTGACTGTATATTATTTTCCGTGACAGCAGCTTTGTAGATGCTGTGTCGGAAAATTGCATTCATTATCGGTGATTCTTGTCAATAATTCGGAAATACAAGTATTTTAAACCATATAATGATAAATCACAAAAATTAAATGTTTTGATTAACGCAATTCATTTTCGTTATCCATTGACAACTCAAGGCGATCTATAGCCTTAATGTCCTCCCAACCGACAAGCAGTCTCTCCACTGCACACTATTTTACTGATCTAGAGGTGGTGGTATTGGCATGTCAAGATATGCAGCAAAGTGCCAACAAGAATAGGAAAGAATAAGACTGCGTGCTACTAAACATGGATGTTAAAATGCTGGGTATAAACAACTTTAAAATTCGGCTCTGCCCTTGTCTTAATTTGGAAGAAAATGCATTCAACACATTTGTTAGAGCTCAAGGATTCTAAAATGGGTTTAAACGTCCACTGTGTGGCTTTTACCTATGAAATGTCACCCAAAGATATATTGAGAGCAGGAAGACTCTCAAAGTGACCAAAAAGAAACATAAATCGACTACAAAGACACCTAAAAAGGAGACACAAAATGACTACAAAGAAACACAAAGCAACCACTTAAGGCCCTGACACACCAAGCTGACACCAAAGAACACGTCCCGAAGGACCCGATTGTTGCGTCTTGGCCAATAAATCGCACTGGAACACAAGTAGCACGTACGAACTGCGCATGCGTGAGTGGCAATAACTCTCCTTACCAGCAGGCGGCGGTAGTGTGTATTGGTCTTTCAAAAGAGGCAACCGGAAGACAGACTGCGTGATATATACAAACAACAAATAGCGTGCGTTCCATTTTCACTCTCGTCCATCACAGACAGATTCACATAACGACTTATTGAAAACATCTTTAGTGCGGTACTGGAAAATGAAAAAGAATAGCCGTCTGTGTGTGCCTTCTTCACTTCCGTTTAGCTTCTCATGCACTGATTCGCTAAGCTGAACAGCCAATCAGGGTGATTTATTTTGCAGACAGCCTCGGGAGCGGAAGGTGTCGGCACGGCCAAAAAGACACGACGGTTCTGGACACACCAATCTGAGTATGGCGACAGGACGCTTGTCGACGGCCAGACATCTATCGACAGCCGAAATCGGCCCGGTGTGTCCGGGCCTTTAGAGTCACAACCCAACTACAACTAAACTAAATGACCCCTTACAAAAAAAGACCAAAACTGAAACAAAGAGATACAAAATAACCACTTTTCCCATTTGTTCTCCTGTAATAGACACCTAACACATATTAAAACCACTTTCTGAACTTTAAAGCATTAATGCAATCGTTAACCGAATATTTTCCGTCAATGACGGATTTTTTCTAACAATGACGGAAAAATCTGAAAGCAGTCCGTCATTTTGACAGATTAGAACACAACTCGGAACAGCGCCAAAATGTCCACCAGCGGCCCACATTATATTACATCCTTAGTGGCCAGGTAGACTGAGGGCGATCTACTGTACTCTACTGTAGTCTGTAACTATTTAGTCATTCACACCCCTGTCCAGTTGGTGGTGGCGAGTGTTAAGTAACTATTGTCTAGTCTTGTTTTTGACCTCATTGATTACCTCGTTGTTGAACCGGCTTTAGCAATCACAAAATGTCACGGCAGCTGATTGTCCGAAGCTTTTTTAATAAGCCCAGTAATTGTGATGGTGTGGATAAACCAGGTGAAAAAGAGGGATTGATGCGGTGGAGGATGAAGGACAAGCCAGTAAGACTAAAACTGACAACGTTCAGCCAGTGGCAGAGGGGCAAGCAAGTGGCAAGGAGTTCAAGCGGGAGTACCGGGTTCAGTGGGAGCAAGAGTTTAAGTGGCTGAGGAGGGAAGATGGCAAAATGTTCTGCGACATCTGTAGAGAAGCTAAGATGAGTAACGGATTAGTCCGAGGGTGCACGACGATGCAGAAATCAGCGTTCAGGCTACAGCAGGTCAATTGAGTTGTTCTTGTACGTTTTGTGTTCATATTCTGATTGTAATTGTCTCATTTAAAACAATGGCATTGTTCATATTTGCCTGTTGAGGCACAATGGTCGTGGTGTTTTTAGCGGCCTCTGCCCCCCTCTGCTGTGCTGTCAGTGCAGGAACAAATAAATCATTCATGTTCGTGTTGACATGAAAAGTGACCACACGGTCGGTGTCAATGATAATAATAGGATCCAGGTGGACTGCTACCCAGGGGCTAAACTATCCCACGCAATTAACATAATCAAGTACAAGACCCTTACATCGCTAGACGCAAAAAAGGTTCTCCTCTGCTTCGGTCTTAATGACAGGGACAATGGTAACGCGACCATCCTGGGGAACAACCTCAACAAACTTCTATCTTCGGCCAGGGACACATTTCCCAATGCTGCGATCTATGTCCCCAGCATAAACCATTCGACGAAATTACGACCTAGAACAATCAGAAACATTAGGAATCTGAACGAGCTTATCCAACAAACCTCAGGTCATGTAAAAACGCTCAGGGGAGAATATTTCAACACTGATAGGGACCACATCCACTGGACTTTGCGTACTGCCATAAAAATGTGGGACCACTGGAGGTCCTCCTTAGGCCTTGGACACCTCTGAACATACCCAAACACATTAGTAACCCAGCCGTTACTCCAAGGGCGTTTGTTCCCCTAAATCATTAATCATCAATTGTAAATCATTCATATAACCCTTCAAGTAAAAGTTTTTTGTCAACCATCTATTCACAACCTTTGACAAATGGTTAAATGTATATGTTGAAGAAAAGAAAAACATGTGTTCCTACAATTTCTAAATAAAAATAAGAGAATTTGGGGGAACCGATGATAAAACAGGCCTGGGTCCTTACTGTCGGCTGACATAAGACCAAAACCACTACTGATGGTTCTCACCCTTCTCTCTTACAAATACTAAAGGTCAGGACCATAACTATTGTTAAATATCAACAATAATACCTACACAAATGTACAACAATAGTCTTGGATCAAAAATACATAAAATATATAATGTTTAAATACTAAAATATCAAATGCTAAAAAAGCTATTTGAGTAAAAAAACACACACAAAGACACAACAAGGCTAATACTAACGAAAATACCCCTAAAAAACAATTGCTATTTTTTATGCTAAGCTAATGCTAGGAACACAAGCAGAAGCACAACAATGCTAATACTAACGAAAATACTCCCAAAAGAACGAATGCTAATGACCCTGTATGGAAGTTGTAGTACCGCCGTTTGGCCACAGAACCCATCATATCAACTTAAATATGAAAATGACAGTACTGCCATTTGGCCACAACACAATTTTACCTTGAAGCCAATGCATTTCCTGGTTACTTGTTAACATCTCCCTCTACCTCAATCCATCTTTGGTGCACATATGAACCCGACACAAATACATACAGTTTCTGCAAAAGAGAGAAGAAACAATATGCTTCAGGGATGCATTTTACACAGTCAACTAAAACTAAGTTCAAGCAATGTGCATTGCAGTGAACATAACATGCTAATGGGGCCTCTGATTTAATACGTGCTTGCGTGTTCTTTCCACTCATCACTGAGGCTCCATCATAAGCTGGCCTTACTAGGTGGTTTCTGTAGTCAAGACCATGCTTCTGCAATATTTGTACAATTTTCTGTGAAAGTGCTGCAGCATCCAGGCGCTGTGCTGCTTCAAATGCGAGAAAGCTTTCACATACTGACCCATTGTAATAATACCGAATTACAAAGGACGTCTGTCCCTTCTTGCTTATGTCTTTGCTCTCGTCAACCAAAATGCTGAAAGCTTCACTTTGTGTGACTTCATTTATAATTGAGCATTGACCATTTCAGCCAGGCAATCAATTAATTTGTTTTGTGTGGAATGCCCAAGGTATGTCACATTTCTTTGACTTGTCATTTATTTTCTCTGACTATGGGATTGTGTTTGGCTAGTAGTTCCATAGTAGAGAGGAAGTTTCCTTTATTCTCACCTTTTGATTCTTTATGTCCTCTCTGTGCAATGTTCTGGGTAGCTGTGAGAAGCAGCAACTGTTTTAATATACTCTCTATTTTCCTTGACTAATTTACTATACTCTGCCTTTAAGGAGGCTGAGAGAGAGGATGTGCTTGCATTTAACTGTTCATATTCTGCCCATGCTAACATTGCATTTGTATGTGCCTCAGATTTGGCATGCCCTACAAGCCCCCCATCTTTGTAGGTTGGCTTTTTCCAATTTTTGAACCCCTCTGTCGATGTGAATGGCGAATCACCTGAGGAAGGGAGACTGAAGAGCCGGCAGGCATAACAGCAGGCAGAGTATTGTAGGGGAAATTTGTATTATATGTATATGTTTTTGTCCAAATGCTTCTCATCTACTGAGAAGCATTTGTTTTCTTTTTACCACTTCGTCTTGGGTTTATTCCCAAGCGCTTCAAGGCCACAGCTTGTGTTGTCTACTGGGTTGAGACTCATACAAAGTCACACGAGAACTTGCCTATTATCCCCAGCCCAAGGCCAGGTGTCTAATATCGTGTGAAGACTTCCTTTTTCTTTTCGCTGTATATAAGCTTTGTTAATATATTGTACTGCGCACACTCGCGCAGACTATTCCATACTCTGTGTGACTGTGACCCATTTTATTGTATTTTATGTATTTGAAGCTTCAAATAAATAACCAGAAAGACAAGTCTGTCTGATTCACCATTGATTTGTTTTTGAGCACTCTGACTTGTATTCTACAGTATTGGGGTTTTTAGATTTCCATAACAATTGGCGCTGCGAGCAGGGTCTCTGCAAGTTCTATTGGGAACACCTCCGGACGCTGGTGGTGGCCGGCTCCAGGATCCGCGGATCCTCCTCTACCCCGACAGAAACCGTATGGGACGTGAGGACCAGCGCCGGGGGTGGAACTGATTGACTTCACGAGATCCAACGGACTCAAAAGGCTTTTCAATACTGGGTGAGAAGTGCAGTGTCTAAATTGTTTAAAGTTAAACGTAATTAAACTCCATGACATTTATGAGAGGGACTGCTCAAAAGTAGGGTATCTGGGATAACCCGTCGTAGACTGGGTGGTTTACGATCAGTCTTTGCGTGATTTGTACTGAGAAACAAATATCACATCATCGACGGATGAAAAAAATAGTGTTTAAACACCCCGTGTTTAGTCAGGGGTGGTTTGGTAACATTGAGGGGACGAGTACACTCTCCTGAGGGTTCGATGTAGATGTCATGCGAGCAGAAATGGTGAAAACAGAGTGTCTAAATTAAATATCTGGAGGGAAATGTTCGGATTTCCAAAGGGAGGTTGTTTTTTTTTGTTGAGTAAATTAAAAATAACCTAAAGAATAAATTACAAGAACATGAAAATGGAATGAAGGGTAAAAAAATAAAGTTAAAGTAAAAGACTTATATAGAAAACTGGACACTCACAGAAAGTGTTTATAATACTGGGAGGATTAAGCAGAATGCCGTGAAAGAAGGCAGTTGGCCTTGGGCATTAAAGAAAATATTAAGGTTGGAATGAATGTGAAGAAAAGAAGGAAAATAAATTATTTCCAAAACCATGTAAACCCCAGACATCTGTGTCTTTCCATTGCAGGCGTGGGGGATCCTCTCCTCGACTGTGGATTTCCTTTCCCACCTTCCCTCGCTGTTCACCTGCCTGCTGAGGAGGCGGCTGGACCAGAGGCCGCAATAACTACAAAGTTCCCCGCCAAAGTCGACATGTCAAGAATCTGGGCATGCAGGCAGAACCGGGAGGAAACAGTAAATGACTATTACCACCGCTTAGAAAAAGTGTTCATTGAGAACAGTGGCATTATCAAACAAGAGGCCGGTGTGGGAGTTTGGGAAACACACCTCTCAAACGCTTTCCTCACAGGCCTATCCCCGGCTATTTCTTCATCAGTGCGAAACTCCTGCATTGGCGTAATGGACGGTGCCCGGCTGGAAGAAATTCGCCGACATGCCATGCAGGCTGAGAAACGCCTCTCAGAAGAAAAAGCCAGTGAGGAAAAGAGACGCCGCGCTCGCAAAGAAAAGGCCCAGCTGACCATGGTCCAGGTTGTTACAACCACCGGGACTCAAGGTGATGGCCAGGGCAGAGGGAACCGAAGAGGAGGAAGAGACCGCAATAGAGACCGCAATAGCAGATGTTTTAACTGCGGAGAGATGGGTCATCGGTTCGCTGAATGCCCACACGAGAAGCAGAAAAAGAACTTTCGATCGGATAAATCGGACTGTAACAAAGACAATACTTCAAACTGACAGCAGTCGAAGGAGGGAGTGGGGGAGGAAGGAATTCGGTCGGGAGAGAGAGAACCACTGCCAGCAGCATCTAACAGGGAAGTGATACAGATACACACATCATGCTATTGAGTAATTTGAAAATGTAGAAGACATGTCTGTGGTTAAAGAGATATATATATATTTGAAATATAACAGTGAAACAGCATTTGAGAAAGAAAGCTGTCATGGCTGTTGGTGTTCAATTGGGGTGAATGTAAAGGAGAACTTTTTGTATCACTTCAGAGTGGAGATAAACGGTGATGATAGTCATCCATTTTCACACATCAGTCAAAAACAGTTTATTTTATCCTCCGTCTGCCCAATAAATTTACTGGGCAGAGATCTGAAACTCCGGTTCGGCTTAGATCTCATTTTTCCACAAATGAGGGTATTAAAGTCCGGCAGCCATCTCCTACGATTGTTCAAAAAACTGGCATTTGATGATAAAGAACTGGTGAATGTGTATCAAATGGCTGCTGACATATCCTGATTCTCAGGCGTTGTTGCGTTTGACTGATCAACGTGTTTTTCCACCTGCTGTGTTCATGGAGGCTTCTCATTTGCATTATACGTGCTAACGTTGTTGATGATCCGTGTAAATGCTATGATGAGAGTTTTTCTGTTAGAATATGTGAATGATGAGCTCATGCTTAAAACTATGCTTGGAGTTTGCTGCGCAGCTGGTTCCTGTTGCACTCACACCCACACAACACAAACTGTGTCAAATTATATTCTTGTTTAATTAGACTTCTCGGTTTCATTTATTCGACTCTGTATAATTGTTACTGTAGCTAAAACGGCTAAATCGCTTTTGAGAGATTTTAAATCTCAGATCTGCTCAGGCGAAACCTGCTTTACAGCTCTCAGCACTCAAGCCTGCATTATTAACATAGGCAGGGCCAGTCTATTGATTGCGTGAAGTAGAACTGCGTGACTCAGTCATCCTTTAGCTCAAAAAGCATTTAAATACCGCATTTAGAAACTGATGAACTCAGTGTGCATCTGGACCCGGTGACAACATTACCTATTGACGCAGCAACCACTGTAAGTTATATTCTTGTTTAATTAGACTTCTCGGTTTCATTTATTCGACTCTGTATAATTGTTACTGTAGCTAAAACGGCTAAATCGCTTTTGAGAGATTTTAAATCTCAGATCTGCTCAGGCGAAACCTGCTTTACAGCTCTCAGCACTCAAGCCTGCATTATTAACATAGGCAGGGCCAGTCTATTGTCGCCCATCAGCTGTAGATAGTTAACTAATTAACTTCAGCTGTGAGAACTGAGCAATCAGGCGTCCATTTCGGGTAGCTCTTTCCTGGAGCGGCAGCTTCAGCGGCAGACAGGCTAAGACTGACAAAGACATTAGAGTCCTACAGGAGTAAGACTGACAAAGACATTAGAGTCCTACGGGAGTCACGAGGGAGGCAAAGAGGAGGCAAATCCTACTTTGATTGAGCTAAGTATCGTTGGCGTTTTTAATTTTTACTTTTGTTGTTTAGCCCCTCATGCTATAATCATGTGTATTTTCTCCATTCCTGTTCATGTGTCTTCTCGCAATTATCACTGGCCCCGTGTATCTCCTAATCGATATAACCGGCCTGCTCTCGTCTATCCCACGTGCTCCACTGAGATCCATCATCTAGTTTCAGGTGGCCTGTGGAACTGCCAGTCAGCTGTTCCTAAGGCTGACTTCATCTCTGGCTACACCTCCCTGCAGTCTCTGGATTTCCTTGCTCTCACTGAGACCTGGATTACTCCATCCAACACAGCCACCCCAGCAGCTCTCTCCACTGCATATTCCTTCTCCCATACACCCAGACCCACTGGCAGAGGAGGTGGCACTGGTCTCCTGCTCTCTCCCAAATGGAGCTTTTCCCTCTTCAAGCTACCTAACTTTACTCCTTCCACCTTTGAGTTCCATGCCGTCACAGTAACCCATCCTATACAGTTAACCATTGTTGTTCTCTACCGTCCACCAGGCGCCTTGGGGGACTTCTTGGAGGAATTAGATCATCTCCTCTCACACATCCCTGAAACTGGCCCTCCCGCTGTACTTCTCGGAGACTTCAACCTCCAGATGGGGAAGATAGACGAACTAACATCTCTGTTAACCGCCTTTGCCTTCTCACTCTCTCCGTCCCCACCGACTCATAAAGCTGGCAATGTCCTTGATCTCATATTCTCAAGGAACTGCGCTACTTCTAACCTCTCTGTAAACCCGCTCCACACATCCGATCACTTCTTCATTTCATTCTCTCTATCCCTTTCCAAACATAACAAACTAATCTCTTCCCATCCTACACTTGTCCGCCGTAACCTTCGCTCCCTCTCTCCCTCTACCTTTGCCTCGTCGGTGCTCTCAGCCCTCCCTTCCTCTGATTCGTTCCAACTACTGCCTCCAAACTCTGCTGCAGAAACTCTCCTCTCTACTCTCTCATCCACTCTGGACTCGCTCTGTCCTCTGACATCTCGGCAGGCTCGTCAGTCCCCTCCGGCTCCCTGGCTAAATGATGCACTGCGTGCTAATAGAACCGTCCTTAGGGCAGCAGAGCGGAAATGGTGGAAATCCAAACACCGTGACGACCTCCTAACCTATCAAGCTCTCCTCTCCTCTTTCTCTGCTTCGATCTCTCAGGCAAAAAGCACTTTCTTTCAAGATAAGATCCAATCTTCCTATTCCAATCCTAAAAAACTATTTTCCATCTTCTCCACCCTCTTGGACCCTCCAAAAGCTCCTCCCCCCTCCTCACTTCTGTCAAGCGACTTTGTTACCCACTTTGAAAAAAAGGTTAATGATATTCGCTCTTCTTTTTCTGACTCACCTTTACTCACCGCTGGGTCACCAGACCTTCCTTCCACCAACACACTAACCTCCTTTTCCCCTCTCTCTCCAAGTGAGGTTCTTACCCTCATTACCTCTGCCCGCCCTACCACCTGTCCTCTGGACCCTATCCCTTCAAACCTCCTTCAGGCTATCGCTCCTGATATTCTACCGTTTCTCACCCATTTCATCAACACTTCTCTAACTTCTGGTCACTTTCCAAACAGTCTCAAGGAGGCAAGAGTAAACCCTCTCCTAAAGAAACCCACTCTAAACCCGTCTGATGTTATAAACTACAGGCCTGTCTCTCTCCTCCCGTTCCTGTCTAAATCACTTGAACGCGCTGTCTTTAAACAACTCTCCTGTTATCTCAATCAGAACAACCTTCTGGATCCGCACCAGTCTGGTTTCAAGGCAGGTCACTCCACAGAAACTGCTCTCATTGCTGTCACGGAGGAACTGCACACTGCCAAAACTGCATCCCTCTCCTCTGTCATCATCCTGTTGGACCTGTCTGCTGCATTCGACACGGTGAATCATCAGATCCTCCTTCGCACTCTCCAAAAACTTGGAGTTTCTGGCTCTGCACTTTCCCTCCTCACCTCATACCTGAAAGACCGTACCTACAGGGTGACTTGGAGAGGGTCTGAGTCCGACCCTTGTCAATTAACTACGGGGGTCCCTCAGGGCTCTGTTCTTGGTCCCCTCCTCTTCTCCTTGTACACAAACTCGCTCGGATCAGTCATTAGCCCGCATGGTTTTTCTTACCACTGCTACGCTGACGACACCCAATTAATTCTGTCCTTTCCCCGCTCAGAGACCCAGGTCGTCGCACGCATCTCTGCTTGTCTAGCTGACATCTCTCAGTGGATGTCTGCTCACCACCTCAAACTCAACCTTGACAAGACTGAGCTGCTCTTCCTCCCGGGAAAAGATTGTCCAACTCTTGACCTGACAATCAACATCGGCACCTCAGTTGTTTCCCCGACTCAGACTGCAAGGAATCTGGGTGTGACCCTAGATAACAACCTGTCCTTCACTGCAAACATCGCTGCTACAACCCGCTGCTGCAGATACACGCTTTACAACATCAGGAAGATACGTCCCCAGCTGACTCAGAAAGCAACTCAGGTTCTGGTCCAGGCTCTCGTCATCTCACGCCTAGACTACTGCAACTCCCTCCTGGCTGGTCTACCTGCATGTGCCATCCGACCTCTGCAGCTCATCCAGAATGCAGCGGCTCGTCTGGTTTTCAACCTTCCTAAATTCTCCCACACCACTCCGCTCCTCCGTTCCCTTCACTGGCTTCCGGTAACTGCTAGAATCCACTTCAAGACACTGGTACTTGCTTACCGTGCTGCGAATGGATCTGGCCCTTCCTACATCCAGGACATGGTTAAACCGTACACCCCAGCGCGTGCACTACGCTCTGCATCAGCCAAACGACTCGTTGCGCCCTCGCTGCGAGGGGGACCCAAGTTCCCATCAGCGAAAACACGTGGGTTTGCTGTCCTGGCTCCAAGATGGTGGAATGAGCTCCCCATTGACATCAGGACGGCAGATAGCTTGCACATCTTCCGGCGCAAACTGAAAACTCATCTCTTTCGACTCCACTTCGAGCGTTAGAACGATTAACGAAGCACTTTTATACCAATAAAGGACTGGATTACCTAAAGCCAGTTGAGTAGCACTTGAAATGTTTGGCTCTATGAAACCTGATATACTTATATGATTCTGTTTTCTTCAAGGTTGTGTCTTCCTGGTCGAATGTACTTATTGTAAGTCGCTTTGGACAAAAGCGTCAGCTAAATGCAATGTAATGTAATGTAATGTAAAAATCCCAGGGGCGGTCCACACATTTCACTAGCCAGGGGCCCCACTGATAGATAGAGGGATTTGGATCCAATCGTTAAAGATTGGGAGTCAGTCACTGATTGGACACCTACACACACAGAATATGTCATGTACACATGTACATGTGTCACGTGACGTGTATCAAATGAAAATGTGCACGAACGTAGCCGTTCTGCGCACATTGCTGTTGGTTGAGGATGATGAGGTAATTCTCATATCTCTGAGCTTCCTGCCGCGCCTTCAGATGTGCCATACTCACTCTGGGCAGCTCACAGATATGACGTATGTTTAATGTCCACGTTCCGTTCAAATCAACCCCCGTACCCATTGAAACGTGAAGCTGTTGATGGCATTCGGCCAGTGTTTACCTCTCTGCTTAAACAAGGGGTCATTATTCCGTGTAACGATTCCGGTACGCACTCCAGTGTTTCCTGTCAAAAAGATCAGAGACAAAACCTCCTGACGAGTGGAGATTTGTCCAGGATTTACAGTAAATGCAGCTGGGCATGCACCGCTCGTCCCAAATCCTTATCTGATTCTTTCCCAAGTTCCAGCCTCTGCAGCATTTTTTTACTGTCATAAGATCTCTCAAATGCATTTTTCAGTGTTCCTGTACACAAAGACAGTCAATTTTGTTCACATTTGAATATAATTCACACGTTTGTGTCAAGGCTACTGTATACAACCAGGCATTGTGTGAAAGGTTGGCCTCTCTCCAGAACAGTGTGGAGCTGATACCATTTCCTTGTTAAAATACCTCGCAGCCGAAGGCCAGAAGGCCAGTTTGTCAAAACTCCAATATGTACAAAGAACAGTTACATTTTTGGGTCATGTCATTTCAGGAGAGGGGAAAACGCTTTCAGATAAGCGTATTGCATCATTGGCTGCTCTGCCAAAACCTGTCACTAAGCGACAGATGATGTCATACTTGCGTATGTGTTCATAACACACGGCTGTTGTTATGCTTGCTGTGATGTTACATTAGTCCGTTCTCTGCTTGTAATTATGCCGTTACAAGTTTAATATTCTGAAAGCCAATACTTTGTTTATTCGAAAACAGATGAAAACAAACTGTCTTTTATACAAAATGGAAGTATTATACAAGTAAAACTACATGTTGCTTTAATCCCATGTAATTGTAGAATGAACACAGTCTTCCTTTGTATAAGTCAGGTGTTTTGAGTAGTCAAAATTACCTACAAATCATTGTACACATTTGTAAATATTATTTTCCACTTGTTACCATTGTGAGGCTATTTTTATGCAGCTCTGCGTGATTTTGTAGCTACAATTCAGACTAATACACTACCAGAGGTGGAATAAGTACTTCAGATATTGTACTTGAGTAAAGGAATAAGTACTCAGATATTGTACTTGAGTAAAAGTAGAAGTACTCAGATCTTGTACTTGAGTAAAAGTAGAAGTACTCAGATCTTGTACTTGAGTAAAAGTAGAAGTACCAGAGTGTAGGAATACTCTGTTACAGTAAAAGTCCTGCATTCAAAATGTTCCTCAAGTAGAAGTAGAAAAGTATTTTCAAAATATAGTTAAAGACAGTAAAAGTATTTATTGTGCAGATTGGTCCATTTCAGAATAATATATATGATATGTTTTATAATGATTGATCATGAAAGTGTTCTCAAAGCTGGTGAAGGTGCAGCTAGTTTGAATGACTTTGTATACTGCAGGGTAGCTGGTGGATTTACTCCAGGTGGAACTAAAGTCTGATTTAACACTTGATTATATTTCACATCATTCATCCACATCTGTGAAGTAACTAAAGGTATTAAATACATATAGTGAAGGAAAAGTACACCATGTACCTCTGACTTATGTTCACTGCCAACCTAAAAGTACCTAAAAGAATAGTAATCAATAATGTATTGAAAAGTTATTTGGCTGATTGTTTTTATATCGGCTCAGCTAGGTTATATGGGAGGCCCAGTCTACGTACCCTCTAAAAACAAATGCTTGGCTTAACAAAGAGAATCAAGGCAATAGGTTGCATCGATGGTTATTGAGTTAAGACAACTTCTAATGAAATGTTGTTAAAGCAACAAAGTTATTTGAGTTAGGGGAGAAGGCTTTTCCTCTACAATCAGAGGTGTTTTCAATTACCACTTACTTAATAATTGGTAGCATAAACACAAGTTTTTAAGTTGATTACTCCAAAAGTTCCAACTTGTTTTACCGTAGGATTTAAATGTAATCTTAAATTGTATGTACTTAATTACCACATGTTGAACATGGACAGATGTTTTTAAGTTGACAGCCATTTGTAAATTAAGTTGCTCCAAATAATATTGTATTCAATAGGGTTTTTCTCTTAGCTTTTTCATGTTTTGCCTTTAAAGAAAGAAATTAATTGATTCCACAACAAAAATATAAGGCAATTCACTTTTTATTTTTGAACTGCAGTTGTTTATTTCAACACCTGATGTTTCAATCAGGAGAGTTTGAATTGCAAGTTGTATTTGAATGACAAAAGATGACACTCACCTTAAAATGTCCTTTGTATATTTATATTTGTCTTAACTGTGGGAACTTGTCCAGGCATCTTAAGTGGGAGTGGACTTGAAATCCTTAACTCAAGGTGTAGAACAATTAAGTTATCAAGCCAATTGCATTACAATACCTCAACTTGAATTTAGTTTGAAGTCAATTAACGCAGAAATCAGAGTTCAAATGACACAATATTAAGTTGATGTAATTACCAACATTATTACGTCAACACAACTTATAAATTAATGTTGCAACTTAAACTGTTTATCTAAATCAATTAACTCACATTTTTTATCTTGCAACCAGTGCATTTAATTAAGTGGAGGTGAAAGGTCACTTGAATTGGGTTTTTAGACGTACAGATCACTCATTTTGAATAAACTTAGTTTTATTTTCTTTAATTTTTCATCCTCGTGTAAAATGCTATCACGAAACACACATGTGGTTGTTTATAGCATAAAGAACATCTGAGTTAATGTGAGGTAGGGAAATACTCATTTGAGTATGTGCATATAAATATGTAATTTACAACAGCTGTAAGATGCTTGAAAAGTGCTTGAATTTGATTTTGGAAAATGTGTCAGAACCCTCTTATTGACCTTTGCCTGAAGGTGACGAACACGACTGTGTGCACACCTAGACCGGACTTAAAAGACGTTCCTCTGACCAACGCTGACCTCATTTTGTATGTTGATGGGTCTGCCTCTCGCGACCAAGGGGGCACTAATCGGGTGGGGTTTTTTCTGTTGTTTCAGATTCTGCTGTACTCCGTTCCGGACCAATCCCATGTCACCTCTCATAACAAGCAGCAGAGCTCATCGCACTAACTGAAGCCTGCACGCTTGCAGAAGGCAAAACCGTGACTATTTACACTGACTCACGATATGCTTTTGGGGTAGTGCACGATTTTGTGGCTATTTGGAAGTGTAGACAATTTCTGCAAGCAGTACAGACCCAGTTTCCCTAAGAAATTGGGTCTGCTAATTTACCTGCTGACTCAGCCGCAAAGGCAGCTGCTCTGATTCCTCTCGCACCTCACGCACAATAATTTGTTAAAATCCCTGTCTCCTCCTTCACTGACAAAATGTCATCACTGACTTCCATGCAGCAGCTAGCTACACCGGTTGAGAAAGCTCAGTGGAAGGCTGTTGGGGCTGTTTTTGACCCAACCTCCAGCATCTGGGTTGGTCCAAACTCCAATCCATGTCTCCCAAGACATTTCTTCCCTCATTTTGCTAAGTTGACACATGGGTTAGACCATGTGTCAAAAGGAGGGATGTTAGAGGCTATAAATCAGGAGTGGTTCACAAGGGGGTTCACAATAACAGCTCAAAAGCATGAAGCATGCCTAATTTGCATTATGAAAATTCTGGTAGACCAGTAAAGGTTACAGGACCCGGAGCACATCCACCTCTCAGCAGGCCATTTGAGCACCTAATGCTGGATTTCATTGAGGGTAAGAAGCACTGTCTGGTGGTGGTTGACATGTGATCCAAATGGGTTGAAGCTTTCCCAGTAAAAGCACAGACAGCAAATGCTATGGCAAAGGCACTACTGAGGGAAATCATTCCTAGATGGGGACTACCAGACAACATTTCTAGCGACAACGGTTCACATTTTGCTAATGAGGCCATTACGCAGATAGGAGAATACATGGGCATGGACATCAGAAAGCATTGTGCTTATCATCCACAGAGTGGGGGTGGGGTGGAAAGAGAGAACGGCACAATCAAAAACAAACTAGCAAAATGCTGTGCAGACACAGGTCTGTCATGGACACAAGCTCTGCCCATTGTGCTGATGTACATGCGGATGAGGAAAAGAACACAGAGTCAACTCAGCCCATTTGAAATCCTTTTTGGGGCTCCTCCACAGATTGGACTCAAGGCTCCAGGATGTCCTCTTCCCTCCACAACTTTGTGTGAGGATGCTATGTTGCTATGTTGTATGTTAACCTGTCATCCACTTTAGCGACTGCCACTGGTCCACTTCAGAATCTCCAACCCGGCAACTTCGTGCTGGTCAAGGATTTCCGGAGAAAGAGCTGGAAATCCAATCGTTGGCAAGGTCCCTAACAGGTGCTTCTCGTCACCCAGACAGCGGTCAAAGTCGCCGAGAGAGCTACGTGGATCCACGCCAGCCACTGCAAGGTCGTAGTCACAGGAAAGGAGAAACGGTAGAAGCAGAAGACAACAAGTGACGTGTCCTAGTCACCAACGGAAGACGACAACAAGTGACGTGTCCTAGTCACCAACGGAAGACGACAACAAGTGACGTGTCCTAGTCACCGACAGAAGTAGATGACAACAAGTGATGTGTCCTAGTCACCACCAGCACCACACTTGCACTACATACACCAAAACACACTACACACAAGGTGTCACGAGCGAGTGTCAGCTGAGCGGTTCCATATGCTCTCTGGTTCCTCGTTTGTGTTACCGGTGTGCGGAGTCTGACTGTCCGTGTCACAAAATCGACCGAGGGAATACACACACACACACCCCATGGAGCATTTCCCCCTCGTGATGACACCTCGCCTGGAAAGGCGACAACGCAACCGTGAGCAATGTTGATACTACTGGAGAGCCTGGACAATCATAGAATGGTTCCTCTGCATACTTGCCATGATAGTTGTGTTAGGACTAGTCCTATATTTTATGTATCCATGGTCAGCAAACAGCATGTCAGCCAAAATCGAGGTATTTAAGAGGTACATGGGGAGAGCAGGGCGAACCACATGGGCAGAGGGGCTGGTCAAGACAGGGATTGGTAACATTACTCTAAGGGATGGGGAAGATAGCACAGTGCAGTTACGGTGTTTACAATATCTCGTATTGCATATTCAGTGTCCCTGGAAGAATCCTTTCTAACGTAGCATTCCCTGATGTTAACCATATTTCCCTCCAATTGGCCTGGCCCAGTGATGATGGGTTTAGCCACAAGATTACGTTTGGTTGTGCGGCGACAAGCTCTATCAAATGCTCCCCTCTGGATAGGTACATACACACTACACATCATTACCCAGAGTTCCAACACCCCGACCACCACAAGGTAAAAAGATCTGACAATCCTTTGCTCCACAGTGAGATAGACCAGCTAGAATCAGAAGAGTCTGATTCCGACACTATAATATAATCATGTGTATCAAGTGTACTCTCCTCCTTTTATGCTTACATTATATTGGAGTCTGTCCTCCACAAAAACAGCCAGTTTTCTATAAGATATATTTGTGATGTGTTTACTTAAACCAGCGATGGAGGGTATTCATGGATGTGTTATATCAGTCTATCCTGTCATGTGTTTTTTTTTTTATTGATCAAGTATGATCAGAAGTGGGGAATGTAGTGGACATTTTTATTATATGTATATGTTTTTGTCCAAATGCTTCTCATCTACTGAGAAGCATTTGTTTTCTTTTTACCACTTCGTCTTGGGTTTATTCCCAAGCGCTTCAAGGCCACAGCTTGTGTTGTCTACTGGGTTGAGACTCACACAAAGTCACACGATAACTTGCCTATTATCCCCAGCCCAAGGCCAGGTGTCTAATATCGTGTGAAGACTTCCTTTTTATTTTCGCTGTATATAAGCTTTGTTAATATATTGTACTGCGCACACTCGCGCAGACTATTCCATACTCTGTGTGACTGTGACCCATTTTATTGTATTTTATGTATTTGAAGCTTCAAATAAATAACCAGAAAGACAAGTCTGTCTGATTCACCATTGATTTGTTTTTGAGCACTCTGACTTGTACTCTACAGTATTGGGGTTTTTAGATTTCCATAACAGTATTTACTTTGAGAGTATTCCAGCCATTTATGAGAATGGAACCAGTCTTTACAGAAGCACCGTCTTCTGTCCCCCTGAAGTGTTCGTGGGAAGAACTTCAGGTGTGGCTGCTTGGGCTGCTCTGCTCTTGACTGGGAGATGTCTGTGAAGAAATAAGAGAAAACATCAGTTATTCTGATATTAAAATAATGATTATAAAACCAGTAGCTAACCCCTCTCCATAGTCATTAATTACAGATATTATCTGCTATGACAATTATATTCAAACTCAACTACCAATAACCATGAATCAGAATGCTTTAAGTGGTTATGTCATGACTTGTTAATGTAGAAACACTATAACCACACAATTATCCAGATTACTTTACTCTCTAGCAGTGTTTGTTAGTTACTAGTAACACAGTACTATAATATCACCTTAAACGTGTGGTTGTTATACCATTGTTATCATGAACAAAAATAAATAGGGAAATAGTATCTGGTTAAAGATGAATGGATTTCATATCCTAGAGAGGATTAGTTATATTGTGAATACTCCACAAGGTATTTACTAATGTATTTTAAAGAACCACATTTAAATAAATTGAATTGACTTGATAAATAAGTGAAGATAAAAGTTGTATTACCCATGAATTAATCAATTGGTAAATAAAAAATAGCAGTAAAGAAGAAACTATTAAAGTAAAATGAGAAAATAATCCTAACACACACTGAAGGTACTGTGGGATAAAGGGGAGACATGATGGAAATATTCACTACACTGTAAGCAGTGGGTGTTTTAGAGTTAGGAGTAAAGAGTAGAACAGATTCTTCAATCTTTTCATCATGTGGACAAATTATTCTTTTAGAGTTTTTATTCATGTGGGAATTTGGGGGAGATTTAATTAGTTACCGTATTAATCTACAGTTTAAAGGGAGAAGTTTTAGTGACCACTCTATAAAATCAGACAAATATTTATTTATATCAAATCAAATTAAGTTGTATTTATATCGCACATTTATAAACGATTTTTGGTCGAGCCAAAGTGCTGTACATATAATAACAATAGCCTACAGTAGAGACACTTTACAGCAAATACAACAGCACAGATTGTTCAGAATATCAGTATGAGAAAAACGACACCCTCTATCCTTAGACCCTCACATCGTACAAGGAAGGTCATGTAGGTCATGTTGAAGGGAAAGCTAGTTCTAAGCAAAAATAATAGTATTTCAATTTGAGGTATTGGTTTCACCATTGTGGCATATATTACTACAGGAGAACTTTTTATGGGAAATAACTGTTGTTTGTCGTCCAAAATGTAGAGTTTAAAATAAAACTGGGGGTTCACATCTCGGAGAGCCTCAGCTGGACAGCACACACCACTGCAGCAGTTAAGAAGGCCCAGCAGCGACTTCACTTCGTGAGGGTGCTTCGGAGAAACCGACTGAACAAGAAGCTGCTGGTGTCCTTCTACCGGGCGACCATCGAGAGCGTGCTGTCATACTCCATCTCGGGGTGGTATGCAGGATGCTCAGCTGCGGACAAGAAAGCCCTGCAGAGAGTGATCAGGATGGCAGAGAAAACCATCAGCTGCCCCCTGCCCTCTCTGGAACACATCTCCACCTCCCACTGCCTCAGCAGAGCTAACAAAATTATAAAGGACAGCTCTCACCCAGGTCACAGACTGTTCTCTCTCCTGCCTTCTGGGAGGAGATACAGGAGCTTCAAGTCACGGACAAACAGACTCAAAAACAGTTTCTACCCCGTCAGGCTGCTCAACCACCACACATAATGCAATAACTGTAACCATTCTCACACATACACACACTTTTAAATGCACTTTATATACTATTTTTATATCAATATTTTTAATTATTTATTCCCCCGTATGATTGTATGTTGTCTGTCCTATTGCCGTGTTTTTTAGTGTTATGTATTTGTTTATATTTTCTGCACACCGGGACAGAGTTGCACTCTGAATCTCGTTATACTCTGTGTATAATGACAATAAAAGGCTCTAAATCTCTCTTTCTCTCTCTCTAAAAATAAAAATAGCACATTTAATTTTGAAAAAGCAATTTCATTGGAAATAATGTGGGGCCTTCAATCACCCATTGTAATGGTGCATATTATTGACGACCAATAGGGAGAAGGGGTCACTTGACCCACCCTGCAGTGGTTTTTAAAATCTTACTTGCAGCTTCACAGGGAGCGCACGGCACCAGATTATGAGTTTAAAAGACAAGCGTCACCACCTCCTAATGGACATCCATTTAATTAGTAATTAACTTACATTTAGAGATGTTAAAGAGTAAAAACATACCTACCATGAGTGATAATTCCTAAATTCAACTACAAACCATTGATGAAATGACTTCTGTTTTTAAATCCTTGATAAAGGAAGGAGTGATTGTTACATGTTCGGACACCCAAGGTTCCACGCACTGTTAGGGAGGTTAACATTGTTGTTTAAGTGGACCAGAATTGAAGATAAATGAATATGAGTTATGAAATACATGGCAGAGCTTTACAGATCATAGTAATGGTTTGACTCAAGAAAATAATTATATGCACAAGTTTCTGAAATAGATCTATTAGACATTTTAATATAGATTAGGTGTTAATAAACTCAGTAGTAGTACTATAAGGAAGTGACATTTTTGGCTAACACATTTCAGGGAATGTGGGGAACAGCTGTCCCAATGAAAAGTTAGAAATGTCTGAAAATTATAGTTGTAATCGTGAATTAATAAATGATGGCGCTCCATATATGACAGATTTTTGTAGACAAAGGATACTGGCCTATGCTGAAATATCAAAGTCTCTGCAGAGCACGACACATGGCCAAAAAGACTGAGACCAAATGACCTTAGACCCTGACTGACAGTGTTACTTGAGAATGCACTGTCAATGATTGACTCTGGGGTGAACCTGACCAATACTTTACAACCTGACAGTGTGAGTGTGAATGTGAGTGTATGTCTGCATGTGATCAGTGTAACTGCATGATTTAAAACAATGACTAATCAAGCATGTTTTTCGATTAACACATTATTCTGGGGCTCTGTGGGAAATGAGAGGTTTCCTAAAATTCCACCAAATTGGAAAACCGCACTTGTGACCCATTTCTAATCTACTTGATGATATTTCACTCCCACAGGAGGTGGCGGTTTGCAAAATGTGAAGCTCAAACTAAAAAATTAAGATTCTGTTTCTTTTAGGACTGAAAGATGGAGAGAAACACTTATTTTCACAGGAGTGTTTACTGTGGAAAATGATGGATGTAAATTTGTGAATAGTGTTTGGTATTTTCTTATAATCAATGGTTACCTGAAGGTTTTCTTCCCATACAGGATTTTGTTACACATGAGTTCATGTGTAAAAAGGGGGAGTGTGTGTATAATAGAGTAGAACAGTCCATGTTTCGGAGCCGTCTATCACCCCAATCTCAGGGAAAGGTAGAAAGGATGAACCAGAACATCAAACAGAAACTCAGCAAAGCATGTGAGGAGACAGGCATGAAATGGTTAGACGCCTTGCCTCTGGCCCTTATGTTAATCAGGAGTTCTATCAACCGAGGGACAGGTTTCTCCCCATTTGAGCTGACACATGGCCATCAGTTCCCGGGCCCAGGAGCCCTGAGCGTAGGAAAGGAAGTAGAGGTCATGAGTTCGAAACCTTATTTCCAGCAACTTGAGGGGCTGGTATCAGACTTCTCCACACAGGTTGCTGACGCCAAAGGGGGACCCGAGAGGCACGAGGCCAACACAGCGGAGTTCGTCTGGCTGAAGGTCATCAGGCCTAAGTGGCTCAACCCCAGGTTCTCCGGCCCCCACCGAGTGACCCAGAGGACCTCCCATGCCGTCCGCCTAGAAGGAAAGGGGGACAACTGGTACCACTGGAGCCAGTGTGCGGTCGGGAAACCTCCGGACTAGGACCTTGGACGACATCAGGACGGACGTGGCTCTTGTCTAGGACTCGACCCGGAAGCGGCCATCAGCGGGCCGGAGGAGGAGGATCGGGAGGACATCTCTCCAGCAGTCGACCCAGAAGGCGCCATCAGCGGACCGGAGGAGGAGGATCCAGAATACATCTCTCTAGCAGGCAGCCCAGAAGCCGCCGTCAGCGGGCTGGGGGGACAAAGACACGGCAAGCCAAGACGGCACAGGGTCTTGAAAACGCTGAAACAGGTTGATATAGCCGGTGTGGAACTTTGTTTTAATAACCCATTTTTTGAGGGACTTTGTTTTAATAACCCATTTTTTGAGGGGAAAGCTGCCCCTTCCCCTTCGTACCAAATGCCCTTGTTGGCTTACGCGTCGGAGGAGGACAAGCACGATGACTCAGCCGACAAGGACGAATTTTTTTAACATATTTTGGTCTCCCTCCACTGTCATAAGAAGTTGTTATGGTGGACTGTTCCTAAAGGTTTAAAGTGCTCTAAATCCCAGCGACTGATGGATGTATATACATTTTGGGGAACAGACACAGTAGAAAAGAATGAAAAGAAAAGAATGTTTCAAATGCTGTGTATAAATTGATCTCTGAAGGTGAGATCAAAAGGGGGATTAAAGTCAACATATATTGTTTTAAACTGTATTAAAGTAAACATGTATTATTTTAATCTGTATTGAAGTGAACATGTATTATTTGGGACTGTTTTCAAGTAATCCTATATATATATATAACCTTCTCACTTACACTCACTGACCCAGATATCAGCACACACACATATTCTTTTCAAGGTTCTTTATGGGGCCAATATAATCTCAAGCACCAATATATCTGTGTACAATGTTTGATTGTCTGGGAAAGAATAGTTTGTGTGAAATATTCCTTGGGAAAGTAAAGGAGTGAATTCAGGTGCAAGATATGATTGACTCTGTCCTTGTTTACTTCCGAAGCTCTCACGCTCTGTTCAGAAGTAAAATACTTTTTCCCAGAATTCTGATTCGCTGTATTGGGCCCGACCCGAAGTGAATCCAACCAGTAAGAACACCTAGGGGAGTGAGCAACCGACCCAACTCCTCCCCACGGACTATCTGATTAGTTTAGGAGTGAAATCGACCAATTAGAGATTTGGGGGGGTGCGGAGAAACCGACACAACTCTACCCCCAAATATGTCTATGTATACTGATGTTTATTCATGCAAAGTGCCCCCTGTTTCTGACTGGCTGGTCCCGATATCTGTATCGCACGGCAGTAGAACTGGGAGTCCAGAGTACTCTGTAACTTGTGTTAGTGTTTTTTACCATTAAAATCAGATTATTGTTATAACTTTTATTCCGGTGTTTTGAACTCCTTTTATTAATCTCACCAGGCTCATCTAACGGACGCCGCGGAGCGGAGGTGGGCTTTAAGCCACCACCACTGTGTTTGCTCCTACACGGGCAAATGCATCGGTCATTGCAGACTGTCAGGAAGGTGGGGGCTCTCCATCTCCAGCTGCCGTGCTTGCTCCCAGCTGGGAAGACGGAATGGGGTGGTTGTGTTTCAAGTGCAGTTTGAGATTTGTGGTATTGCTAGCTTTTGTCGCTACCTTTTTCAAACAAATGCAACACACCGGCTCATTAATATCCGTAGGTTTGCCTCGTTCATTTGGTTTGAATCCGAAATACTCCCACACCGGAGATCAATCAATCAATCAATGTTTATTTATATAGCCCAATATCACAAATATTACATTTGTCTCAGTGGACTTCACAGTTTGTACAAAATATCAGTATGACAATACGACACCCTCTGTCCTTAGACCCTCACATCGTACAAGGAAAAACTTCCGAAGCAAACCCACAGTTTAAAGGGAAAAATGGGAGAAACCTCAGGGAGAGCAACAGAGGAGGGATCCCTCTCCCAGGACGGACAGACGTGCAATAGATGGCGTGTGTAAATTGAAAAGATAATACATTTGCAACATAGGTAGTCCAAATGTTTGGAAATGCATGTGTGTATAATAGGAAGATGAATCCACGAGGATATCCATCCAGGACCTATGATCCAGGACCACAGCTACAACTCAAGATCCAGGGCTCGCGATCCAGGACAGAGGAGCGCAGGATCATCCATGACTCCGGATCTCGGCGTATATAGACACCAAAAAGAAAGACATTTGGGGAAGCTGGGTTAATCGGAACATGAGAGTACACAGGTATAGACAGAGAGAAGGAAGAAGTAAGATGTCCCCCGACAAACTAAGCCTATATCAGATGTGGAATTAGGTTTTGTAACCAATTCCATTTCTATTTAAATTCCCCTCGAGTATGTCACACATTGTCTCCTGCTTGTCGCTACTCGCTATATTATTCATTTGGATGCTAGATCATGCTACACTGCTGCACGTGGAGTGTCTGACTCCTGACCTGGCTCTGTGTGTGAGCCCCGCCCCTCACAGCTCGCCAGGCCGGCAGACACAACGTGAACGTGCATGGCTGCCGGCCACAGCGCGCCTGCCGGCCACAGCGCGCCTGCCGGTGGGGAGTGACGCCCCCGATCACTTATTGAGAGGAGAGAGAGTAGTAACATAGCATAGTAAATGAATGAGAAAAGAAGGTCTTCCTGGTTGAACTGGCTGAGCTCCATTTCAATCAGGAGAGACGGTTTTGATGTAAGAATACATATGTATTGCCAGGAATACACAAATTAATGTACTGGTGTTTTTGGCGATTAGGCCCCTTAGTGCAGGAGTATCATTCGGGAGGGGAAAACTCAGATCCGATGAAACCCCCAAAAGAGAAGAAGTATAATGAAATGAGATGTACTGGGTTTCTTACCTTACGAGCTGGTGTTAAGAATGTCACGAGGCTCAGGACCCAAATGCACAACACCAGAAACAGATTAGAATTAACAAGGTCTTTTAATTAAGGTCAAATACAAAACGCTCACTTGGAGGATCAAAAACTCTAAACCAAAAAACATCTACATGACTATCAAAAATATACTTCACACGATCGAGGGATGACTGGCAGGCTTGACGAGACAAGACGAACTGACACAAGACAAAGGGAGACGCAGACTATATATACACACTAGGTAAGGGGACACAGGTGGCAACAATTAAGGGAGGGGCTGACAATCACACTGGTGGGAAAAACACACCAGGGCAGGAATGCTCTGAAACGAGAGGGAAAGGTTACTACAAAATAAAACAGGAAATCACAAGACAAGGCAAAAGACAAAAGGACTGAACTAAATAAATTAACTTAACACAACTGTCTAGACACCACAGTACCCCCTCCTTTACGGACGGCTCCGGACGGCCCAGCGAGTTCAGGATGGCTTTTGTAAAAATCCTTTATCAGGTTCTGGTCCACGATGAAGCTAGACGGGATCCATTCCCGCTCTTCCGGTCCATAACCCTCCCAGTCCACTAAAAACTGCTGACCCCTTCCTCGTTTTCTGACCTTCAGCAGACGCTTGACAGTGTAGACCAGACCTCCATCAATGAGCCTGGGAGGAGGGGGGGGCTTGGAAGCGGGAACCATTTTGTTTTCCTTGACCGGCTTGAGTTTGCTTACGTGGAATGTTGGATGGACTCTGAGTGATCTAGGCAGGCGCAAACGAACAGACACAGGGTTAATACACTTTTCCACAGTGAATGGGCCTACAAATCTTGGTGCCAGCTTCCTAGAGACTACGTTCAGGGGCAAGTCTCTGGTGGATAGCCACACTTTCTGACCCGGTCTGTACACAGGTGCAGGACGGCGATGCCGATCAGCCGCTTTTTTCATGCGGGCCGAAGTCCTAAGGAGGACCCGACGTGCTGAAGCCCAAATGCCATGACAGCGCCTGACCAGTGCGTGTGCCGAGGGAACCATGACTTCTTTCTCTGTCTCTGAGAACATGGGAGGTTGGTAACCGTAGACGCACTGGAACGGGGTCAATCCGGTGGCAGAGGTAGGCAATGAGTTGTGGGCGTATTCTACCCACGTGAGGTGTTTACTCCAAGAAGCTGGGTTTTGGGACACCAGGCACCGGAGGCAGGTTTCCAGTTCTTGATTCAGTCTCTCCGTTTGTCCATTTGATTGGGGATGGTAACCGGAAGAGAGGCTGACAGAGGCCCCGATGAGGCTGCAAAACTCCCTCCAGAAACGGGAGACAAACTGAGGACCCCGGTCTGACACGATGTCCTTGGGAAAACCGTGGAGACGACAAACATGGTGCAACAACACTTCAGCCGTTTCTTTGGCCGATGGCAGTTTAGGCAAAGCAATAAAATGTGTCATTTTAGAGAATCTATCCACCACCGTGAGGACGGTGGTGTTACCTTTGGATTCTGGCAGTCCGGTGACAAAATCCACTGAGATGTCGGACCAGGGCCGACTGGGGATAGGCAGCGGCCTGAGCAGACCCATCTGGGGCCTGGAAGAGGTCTTATTCCTGGCGCAGATGGTGCAGGCGGCCACATACTCCTTGACATCCTTCTCCATAGATGTCCACCAGAACCGTTGCTTGATGACGTACATGGTTTTTTTTACCCCAGGATGGCAGGTGAGCAGCGAGGTGTGAGCCCATTGAATGACCTTAGGACGCACAGTTTGAGGAACAAACAACCTATTTGGGGGGCAACCCCTAGGTGTCGGGCTCTCACCGTTAGCTCGTTTCACCTCTGTTTCTATTGGCCAAGTTACCGCTCCAACCACACAGTTTAGTGGAAGGATGAGCTTTGGTTCCTTTGCCGAGGGTTCAGGATCAAAAACACGAGAGAGTGCATCTGGCTTGACATTTTGTGAACCGGGTCTAAATGACAAGGAAAAGTTAAAACGAGTGAAGAACAAAGCCCATCTTGCCTGACGTGAGTTCAGTCTCTTAGCTTTTCGGATGTACTCAAGATTTTTATGATCCGTCCAGACTATGAATGGTTGCTCTGACCCCTCCAGAAAGTGTCTCCATTCCTCAAGCGCTGTTTTGACTGCCAAAAGTTCTCTGTTGCCTACATCATAGTTGCGTTCAGCAGGTGTTAACTTACGTGACAGAAAAGCACATGGGTGAAGTTTGCTGTCCTTGGCTGAACGTTGTGACAACACAGCCCCAACTCCATCATTGGAAGCATCCACCTCCCTACCTGAAGTAACCCTTCCTACAGACAGCCCTTCAACTTCTCCTGGTGAAACCAAACATGTATGATTACATTCTCTTCCCCAACCCTTCACCCTACCAGAACGCCAGTCAATGTGAGGGTTATGTCTTTTCAACCATGGGAAGCCTAAAATCATAGGGTGTTGTGAGGAGTCGAATAAATGGAATGTCATGAATTCTGTGTGGTTGTGATTTATGATAACCTGGACGGGTTCTGTGTGGTGAGTGACTTGAAACAATAATCTTCCATCAAGGGCACTGGCATTTAAAGGTTGAGCTAAGGGCATGGTGACAATGTTCAAGCTTTTGGCAAAATTCCAGTCCATAAAACTTTCGTCTGCTCCTGAATCAATGAGAACATTCTGTGTTAAGGTTTGCTTACCTAATTTTACTTGGATAGGAGTCAGCGTACGAGGAGAGTAGTCAGAAGTTAGTCGGCTCACCAGCGCCCTCCTCTTGCCTGGGGAGCCCCGTCTTTTAGTGAGCAAGCGGCCATCAGGTGTCCACGATGCCCGCAGTAGAAACACAGGCCCTGGCGGAGGCGCCGTTCCCGCTCCTCCAGTGAAAGTCTTGCTCGGCCAAGTTGCATGGGTTCCTCTGATGTGGTGGATGGCGTTGTCAAAGGAGGCTTGATCCAGACCCCTGGAAACGAATCCTCCCTCATCCGGATGCCACGAGGAGGCCCCCTGGAGCTTGGTGAACGAACTGCAGGATGTTCTCTTTATTTTTGTCTATCCCAGAGCCTATTATCTATTCGTATAGCCAGAGCAATCACAGAGTCTAAATCTTCTGGAAGATCTAATGGGACTAAGTGATCTTTGACAAGGCCTGAAAGTCCATTTACAAAGGCGTCCAGCAAGGCCAGATCATTCCAGCCACTGTCTGCTGCTATTGTCCTAAACTCTATGGCATAATCAGACACTCTTTGATTTCTTTGCTTGAGTTGAACTAGAGCTTTAGCCGCTTCTCTCCCTGGCGCTGTACGGTCAAAAATCTTTTTAAGGGAATCAGTAAACAGTCCGAGTGATCTGCAAAGGGGAGAGTCTCTAGCCCATTCTGCTGTAGCCCACGCTGCTGCTCTACCAGTCAAGTGTGTTATCATGAACGCTATTCTAGACTGGTCTGTTGGAAAAGCAGAAGGCTGATGTTGATAATGCAGGTCGCATTGGACTAAAAAAGGACGACAGTCACCTGAGTCACCGGAGAATTTCTCTGGAGATGCGAGACGAGAGCATGAAGAAGAAGTAGGTCCTTGGATCACAGCCTCAGGCAGGGGTGCAGCCGCGGAAACAGTTTGAGATCCAGCTTCCAGGTGGGCAAGGACACGAACAAGCTGATCTGCCAGGTGGTTTACTTGGCTGTTCACAGATGTTTGGAAGCTTTCTTGACGACCACTCAATTCTCTCACTCCCTGGTCAATTGATTTCAGCTGATCGTCATGCTGAGACAAAAGCGTGCCTTGTGAGCGCAGAGCTGCTCTGAACCTGTCTGGGTCGGCTGGGTCCATTCTTTGGTCAGTTCGTACTGTTAAGAATGTCACGAGGCTCAGGACCCAAATGCACAACACCAGAAACAGATTATAATTAACAAGGTCTTTTAATTAAGGTCAAATACAAAACGCTCACTTGGAGGATCAAAAACTCTAAACCAAAAAACATCTACATGACTATCAAAAATATACTTCACACGATCGAGGGATGACTGGCAGGCTTGACGAGACAAGACGAACTGACACAAGACAAAGGGAGACGCAGACTATATATACACACTAGGTAAGGGGACACAGGTGGCAACAATTAAGGGAGGGGCTGACAATCACACTGGTGGGAAAAACACACCAGGGCAGGAATGCTCTGAAACGAGAGGGAAAGGTTACTACAAAATAAAACAGGAAATCACAAGACAAGGCAAAAGACAAAAGGACTGAACTAAATAAATTAACTTAACACAACTGTCTAGACACCACAGCTGGCTGCGTTGATCTATGGATATAATGAGAATTATACAGGGATGGAGAAAACATGTAATTGAATAGTGTAGAATTAAAGAGTGGAGTTGCTCTTAGTGTGAAGTCAACTTGGAAAATCCTCACAGGAGATCAAGGGGTTAAAAAGTCGGGCTGATTGACAGAGTGGCAGCTGTCTGAAATCAGTCTCTAATTGCTAATCAGCGTCGCTGCACCTTTAAAAGCAACGCACCTGAAAGAAGGGCAGGAATCAAAGCTGGAAAGGGACAAACTAAAGAGCGTGCGTCCAGCAGCAGCAACGAACCAGCAGAATAAACGTCGAAGAAGCAGCACTGGTGCAGCCATAAAAAGCTGGAGAAGCGGCCGGTGAGAGACGAACTGTGTGTTTAGTCAAGTCATACAACTTACCGTTCATGGCGCACGTTAGAATGTGCGTTCTAGTTCAGTGTCATTTGTTTGTTTGATGTCCTCAAGCTAAAGCAACATGATTGTTGATTTAAAACGAGTGTGTTTTGTTTATTGAGATATATTGATAAGAATTCAGTATTATATTTGCATTTTTAATGAGACTGCATAAGTTAAAAACTGTTTAAAACATAATTCATAAAAATACATTAAGAAAGTAAGAACAATATTCACAAGTGTTAAAAAGTATATGTAAAGCATGTATTTTTTCATTTATTATTTGATGTGCATTGTATTTACAGTAATTATTTTTTATTTGTCATTTAAGGTTTTACCTTACAACTTACAACCTTACAACCTAAGCTGTACTGCAACAACAAATACCAAAGTAAAGAAGAACTCAAAAGAAACAAAGTTGTGGTCATTGTATGAGTGAAACCCAGTGAAAACCTCCTATGGACTGTACCATCCCTTTCAAGCGGGGAAAACTGCAAATATACCCAAGGGCTTGACAGTAAAAAACCGGGGACTGGAACAGTGAAAACAGTGACCTGGAAGAAGATAAAATACCACCCTGCAAACAGTCAGTGGACCCAAATCCAACATGGCTGATCAAACAGTCAGGAAAACAGTTGAGCAGCTCAAAAATGAGCGGACTGCAGCAAAACGATCCTTCACACGACTAGCTAACAGTATCATCAGAACTCACGACGGCATGTCAGAAGACCAGCTCCAATATAGCTTCAATAAACTCTCCATGGGAGCCGACAAAGTCATGGAAACCAATGACGAAGTCATGGCAGAGGTCATTGCAGTAAAGGAGGCAGAGCTAAAAGAGGAGGAGTCAGTCGAACTAACCGAACAGCAAGAAGCCGACATAGCAAGGACCACAAATGAATGTGACTTGAAGCTGAAGGAGGTTGGAGAGCTACTTAGAGACATGCTTTGGCAAAAGTTTGGAGATGAACTGTGCACAGCTGTAGAACTAGCAGAAGCTGAGTGTGAGCGTGTCGCTCGAGTGCGTCCTGATGGCAACCATGAGGCCTACAAATTCATGCTCAGCCATCTGAAGTCACTGGCGGGGACCGCAAAGGAAGCTCATTGCAAGTGGCAGCAGTGGGTTCCAGTGGAAAGCCAGAAGGAGTTCCGCAATCGGTTGAGAGACATCGAACGGGAAGCAACCAGTCTGGTTTCCAGAAAGGCTGAGTTCATCATGGCGAGACGACAGGAAGACACAAGGTCAGGATCAACAAGTACTGCCAGTCATCCCATCTTTACCCCAACCATTAGGCTAAAACCCACAGCTCTCCCCAGATTCTCTGGTTACAAGCGTGATTTTCACAGGTGGAGAAGAGACTGGGAGTCGCTCCAAAAACAGGGAGAACAAACAGGCTCCAAAGAAGTGAAAAAGATACAGTTGCTAGACAGTCTTGATGACAGGATCAAGAAAGACTTTCACCTCACTATTTATAACACCGCAGATGACATTCTCCGTGTCTTGGAGAACCGCTATGGCAATCGAACGGCTATTGCGATTGAAATAGTGGAAGACCTTCAGAAGATGCCATCTGTCAGAAGTAGCCAACCAAGGAAAATTGTCGAGTTGATTCAAGCCGTGGAGAAAGCACTCTGGGACCTGAGTGACCTCGGAGACACAGGCGCCATAAAGAATCCTCTCGTAACAAAATCGATAGAGTAAACTCCCTGAGTCCCTCAAAAAAGAGTGGCTTGTATATGTAGCCGATCCAAAAAATGGTGTGAGGCCAGACAAAAGGTTTGATTATCTCTTGGAGTTTCTCAAGCAGCAAGAGACTATCTATGAGGAGCTCGAGCAGCTACGAGATGAGGAGCCAAGTAAACCAAGTAAGCCGAGTTGGAAAGACACCAGAATTGAGCAGAAAAGTGCCAGAACTAAGTCTACAAAGTCAGCTGATGACCAAGGCTGTGTAGTCTGCGGCGATGTCAAACACAAGAGGAAGCTCTACTTCTGCAAGCAGTTCAGGGCTCTGAGTGCAGCAGAAAGGAAGGCTTCAGTAAGGAAGTTGGGTGCATGTACAAGGTGCCTTGAGGTTCACGACGACCAGGCATCCTGCAAACCTGGCTTTCTATGCAGAAACGAGGACTGCAGAGATGGAGAGGCTGAGCATCACTACTACCTCTGTCCCAAGTCTGTGTCAAATAGGTCTGGTGACAGATCTGAAAAGGATAAAGGCAAAAAGAAGTACACAGAGGGTCAAGAAGATTTCATCAAAAATCTCCCACCAGACCTAGCAAAGCAGTGTCGCCTCCAGAGTCTTCAAAACCTCAAATGACCAACAAAGTCTAATTGAAAAGAGTGGAATGCAAGAGCTTCCAGTGATCATGATGCTACTCGTCGTCACAGCTAACGCCGGACAGAAAGTCGGAACACTCATCGACTTAGCATCTGACACAAATTACATCACTCACAGAGCGGCGAGCCGCCTGGATCTCAAGAGTGAAGATATCATGCTCGTTGTACATGGAGTTGGCGGAATGAAGTTTTAAGTAAAGACAAAGCGCTATCTCCTCAAAATCCGTGTATCCACCCCCAAGGGCACACTGAGAGCACATCAATTGGTTTGCTATGGGCTTGACAACATTGCAGACGTCCACAAAAGTGTGACACCTCAGCAACTGCAGCCATTCTTCCCAGACGTACCTCTTGATGAGCTTGTGAGGCCCAAAGAAGTCAAGCTTCTCATTAGTCACAGAGAAGGCCAGTTAGCTCCTCAGAGGATCAGAGTCGTGGGAGACCTCGTATTGTGGGACGGACCACTCGGGAAAACAGTTGGAGGAACCCACCCCAGACTGTTTGAGGAGGTTGAAGTGTCAGCCCACATGTCGAAGACGCACTTTGCGAGATCAATGAGAGCAGCAGCTGTGAAATATGAAGAGCTCACTAACCCCATTCCAGAACAAAACCCCTCAAGCAAAGAAGCAGCTGAAATACAGGGATCAACTGTTTCGACCAGCAAAGAGAGTTTCCTGAAATGGTGGAAATGGGACAGCATTGGCGCAGCATGCAAGCCCAGATGTGGAGGCTGCCGGTGCGGAAACTGCCAGCCCGGTGGTAAAGAAATGACCCTTGCAGAGGAAAGGGAGCTTGAGGTGGTAAAGGATGGACTCACCTATGTCATGAGCGATGATCACAGCAGAGAACCACATTGGCATGCAAAGTATCCCTGGCTAGAGGATCCGGCCTCACTGCCGAATAACAAAGGTGCAGTTGAAGCAACATTCCTAAGAACAGATAAGCAGCTAGCCAAGGCACCAGAGTGGAAGTCTGCCTACAAAGCTCAAGTGCATGACATGATCGACAGAGGAGCTGCAATCAAGTTGACTAAAGAGCAGATCATGACCTGGAAAGGACCAGTATGGTTCGTGAGTCACCTTATTGCACCAAACCCACACTCTACAACAACCCCAGTAAGGCTCGTCTGGAACAGCAGTCAAACGTTCAGAGGCACCAGCATGAACGACTTGCTGCTGAAAGGGCCAGACGTCCTTAACCAGATACGTGCTGTCCTCCTGAGGTTCAGAGGGGGAACCAACGCTGCCTTAGGAGACATCAGGAAAATGTACAATTCTGTATGGTTGGAAGATAGAGAGATGCACCTCCACAGGTTCCTCTGGCGGGATTCTGAGGACAAAGAGTTGGAGGAGTACGCAATCACCAGAGTCAATATTGGTGACAAGCCTGCAGGATGCTTCGCACAGCTCGCAATGCGAGAAACAGCCAACCTACCTCCTTTCGCCCACCTTGAAGAGGAGCGAGGGGTACTACAAAATGATAGCTACGTTGACGACATCCTCACGTCTCACACCGACTTCGAGAAGCTGAAAACCATCACAGCAAACGTGGCGCAAATCCTGAAAGCTGGAGGTTTCCTGTTGAAGCCTTGGGTCTTCTTAGGCCAAAGTGGGAGGAAGGGGAACAACAACAAACCAATGAAGACCAAAGTTAATAACATGGTCCTCCCGAATCAAATGAGGGATGAAGATAACAAAGCGCTTGGTCTAGGCTACCTTGTGGAAGAAGACAAGATCCATGTAATGGCATCCATTAACTTCTCAAAGAGAAAGAAGAAGATGCGACTTGGCCAAGACCTTCTACTAGACCAAGTAAGAGCGCAAACCCCAAACCCTTTGACAAGAAGGAACCTCCTGAGTCAAGTCTCAGGGTTGTATGATCCAGTTGGTCTGGTAACTCCTGCCAAGCAGAAGGGTGCCATCCTTGTGCGGAGAGCATTCCAGGAGGCAAAGAGCGACAACTGCCCTGTCAAAGACACCTGGGATACGGCATTGTCAGACAGCCTCAGAGAAGATGCAATCCGAATCTTCGAAGAGTATGTGCAACTCGGGCAGGTTACATTCACCAGGGCCATAACGCCTCCAAGCTTCATTGGAAAACCTTGGGCAATAACATTCTCCGATGGAAGCGAGCATGCTTACGGTGCTGTGATGTACCTCCGGTGGAACACCGACCAAGGCCCATTTGTCACTCTGGTGGAGTCCAAGGCGAAACTAACTCCTTTAGACCACAAAGGTGATGCTGTTAAGGCAGAGATATGCGGAGCAGTGTTTGCCTCACGTCTCAAAACATACTTCGAGCAGCACAGCAAGATCCAGGTTGAAAAGTGGTTCCATGTGATTGATAGCCAGTCCTCGGTGCAATCCAGAGAGAGAGCTATGGTTATCAGACCTTCTTCGGAAACAGAATCGGAGAGATCCAGAACACAACAGCGATCCAAGATTGGTGGTGGGTTCCTGGTCCTCTTAATATTGCTGACATCATAACCAGAGGGGCCAGTCCTCAAGACCTGGATGAAAGTTCAGAATGGCAGAACGGACCAACGTTCTTGAAGTTTCCAGTGGATGACTGGCCAATGAAATCTGCCAAAGATTTGGTGACAGCTGCCAGAGACAGTGTCAACAGATTGCAAAATAAAACGTTTGTTGCAGCACTAACCAGAGCCAAGGCACAAGTGCCATCAGATCCAAACGATGCCAAAACACAAAACCCATCAGAGCTAAAGCTAGATCAGCAACAAACCCAAACACACCCAAAAAGGCCACCAGCAGGATCAGCTGTCCTAAACCTTGTGAACGTAAAGCGGTTCAGCAACCTAAATCGACTCGTCAAGACAGTTGCTTGGATTTGGAGAGCAGCGAAGAAGTTCATTAGAGGGACAGCAAACAGCAAATTGCAAACAGTCCAAAGTGGGAGGCAGTGTCGTCTTCGCTAGTCATCTCAGTGAAAGAGAGAGAAGATGCCCTAAGAGACATATTTCTTGCGGCACAGCAAGGTGCATCCTTCCCAAGTACAACCACAGACAGGCTAGTGGTGTACAGAGACCAAGAGACTGGCTTGTTGGGGTCGCGTGCAGATCTTCAATGAAGATAAAGTTGCTGTCCCTATCTTGTCGTATGAAGCCTGGGTATCAACGCTGTTAGCACGAGAAGCCCATGAGGAGAACCACGATGGAGTGGCCGGAACCTTGCTCAAGATGAGGAGAAGAGCATGGGTCGTGAAGGGTCGGAGGATTGCTCAGAAAGTGGTCAAAAACTGCATGCTTTGCAGAAAAAATAAAGCAAAAAGATGCCAGCAAATAATGGGTGATCTACCTCCAGAGAGGACAGAACCAGCTGCCCCCTTTGAATACACAACAGTGGACCTCTTCGGACCGTACCAAGTCAAGGATGATGTCAAGAAAAGAGTGTCACTGAAGGTTTGGGGAATTGTGTTTTGTTGCATGGCTTCCAGAGCTATTCACACAGGGCTGGTGAACTCTCAATCCACTGAAAGTTTCCTGTTCGCCTACCAGAGGTTCACAGCACTACGAAGTCATCCAAAGAAGATCTGGTCAGATCCAGGTACTAACTTCGTAGGGGCTAAGCCAGTCCTAGAAGAACAGTACAGATTATTTGCCAATCTTGACAAAGCTACACTAGAAGAGAGAGCTGCCAAGAATGGCACAGAATGGACATGGAAAATTCATCCAGCCGATTCTCCACACCGGAACGGTGCTGCAGAAGCTGCTGTGCGCATCATCAAGAGAGCACTGCATAGTCTGGGAGGAGAGTCGGGGCTAAGTTGGAGTGAATTCCAAACAACTCTCTACATGGCAGCCAATCTTACGAATGAAAGACCAATTGACGCCAGAACACAGAGCCGGGAAGACAGCGTTCAGTTCATCACTCCTAACTGTCTCCTGCTTGGACGAGCATCGCAGAGTGGAGATGTCAGAACATTGGACTTCAGTGACTATCCCTACAAAAGACTTAAAGAAATGCAAGCGCAAGTGAACAAGTTCTGGAGGCACTGGAGTCAACTCGCTGGCCCTAATCTATTCGTAAGGAACAAGTGGCATACAGCCAAGAGAAATGTTGCAGTCGGAGACATCGTCTGGATTGCAGACCAGAACGCCCTGAGGGGTCAGTTCAGGATTGCAAGAGTGGTCAGTGTCAACTCGGACAGCAAAGGAATTGTGAGGGATGTCAACGTCAGAACATTCCCAAGCTACCCTGTTCCTGTCACAAGGCCTACCACAGCAAAAGCAAATCACCAAAGATCGAAAAAACTCGAAGAGATCCCAGCGACAGTCCTTCACAGAGACGTCAGGCGACTGGTCGTCTTGCTTCCCACTGAAGAGCAGAACAAAGCGTCTGACCCAAGTTACCTTTGTAACATGCGACCTCCCAAGTGTCTCCACTGGAAAGTCGAGTGGGAGGTGTGAAGTCAACTTGGAAAATCCTCACAGGAGATCAAGGGGTTAAAAAGTCGGGCTGATTGACAGAGTGGCAGCTGTCTGAAATCAGTCTCTAATTGCTAATCAGCGTCGCTGCACCTTTAAAAGCAACGCACCTGAAAGAAGGGCAGGAATCAAAGCTGGAAAGGGACAAACTAAAGAGCGTGCGTCCAGCAGCAGCAACGAACCAGCAGAATAAACGTCGAAGAAGCAGCACTGGTGCAGCCATAAAAAGCTGGAGAAGCGGCCGGTGAGAGACGAACTGTGTGTTTAGTCAAGTCATACAACTTACCGTTCATGGCGCACGTTAGAACGTGCGTTCTAGTTCAGTGTCATTTGTTTGTTTGATGTCCTCAAGCTAAAGCAACATGATTGTTGATTTAAAACGAGTGTGTTTTGTTTATTGAGATATGTTGATAAGAATTCAGTATTATATTTGCATTTTTAATGAGACTGCATAAGTTAAAAACTGTTTAAAACATAATTCATAAAAATACATTAAGAAAGTAAGAACAATATTCACAAGTGTTAAAAAGTATATGTAAAGCATGTATTTTTTCATTTATTATTTGATGTGCATTGTATTTACAGTAATTATTTTGTATTTGTCATTTAAGGTTTTACCTTACAACTTACAACCTTACAACCTAAGCTGTACTGCAACAACAAATACCAAAGTAAAGAAGAACTCAAAAGAAACAAAGTTGTGGTCATTGTATGAGTGAAACCCAGTGAAAACCTCCTATGGACTGTACCATCCCTTTCAAGCGGGGAAAACTGCAAATATACCCAAGGGCTTGACACTTAGGGAGTGGACCTTCACTCGTTTAAAACCGAACGAGACACATGAATTATAAAACGGGCTGTAAGTGCATGAAATGCACGGGGGTTTTATCGTGAGAATGCAGTGCGTGCGATAATGCGTGGATGGTCACATCCTGGCTCACACGAGCCTGAAACCCTTCCGGTCAAAACGTGAAATTAAGTTGAAATAAGAACAGCCGACACGAACATGACGAGTAAACGTGCCCGTGATCTTAGATTGAGTGATACAATAGGATTCAGATAGATCATGATAAGTGATATACGTGCTGATATGCTATTAAGACACCACCACCAGTTATATGCATATTTACCATAGTTAAGCTTGAGAGATCTTTGGATTGCCAGCACGAGCCGATGTCCGGGCGCATGAGGGAGATGTAGGCAGCGTAATGCACGTGAGCTGTTAGCTTGAGTACAGGGATGCTTTCTTCTTTTTTGAATGTGAAGGCAATAGTGGAAATCTGAGCGTGCCGCTATGGCGGATGATCTCGTGCAGGGAAAAGTCGCTACTGTAAGTGAGTGGGCCCGGGACTGCGACTCACTTGTGTCTGTGTCCCTTTGAAATTATTTCTGATCATCCATAAGCAATAAACCTGCTTTTCCGTTTCCAGATGTCAGAGCTAGAGATAGGTTCACTCTGATGCAAACCTGCATGCGCAAAGCCCCCACCTTCTTTTTTTACCAGGTGTGTGAGTGGGGAAATTCCCCTTCGATTCTATTGGCTCTAACGGTCAGAAAGAGATGTCAATCACCAAAATCGACCAATAGGTTCCAGAGAAACGGTAAAAACGGCCATTTTCACCCAAATGACCTCATAGGTGGAGTTTATTTTGCTAAACCTCTCTAAAAAGGTCAAATGTCACTTGTTTTGCATCAATCTTGATACAGGGTACTTATTATATGTTGTACTTTGGTTACGGATGTGAGGGGAGGTTTGAACTGGGAAGCCGTCTATGTTGAGGGTGAAGTTATGGATAGGTGTGGTGAGCTTGTTTTGTCCAATGATTATTATTTCAGATTTATCACAGTTGAGTTTCAGGAAGTTAAGTTGGAGCCAAGATTTTATTTCAGTGATGCAGTTTGTCAGGATGGAGTGGGTAGCAGTGGAGATGGACTTGGTGGAGATGAGAAGCTAGATGTCGTCGGCAAAGCAGTGGAATTGAAGTCCATGACGGCGGATTATGTGACCAAGGGGAAGCAGGTAAAGGATGAAGAGGAGGGGGCCGAGAACTGAACCTTGAGGGACACCTTGGGGGAGAGGAGCGGTGGGGGATTTGCAGTTATTGATGTAGATGAACTGGTTTCTGTCAGAGAGGTATGAGGTGAACCAAGACAGGGCAGTGCCGGTGATGTTAAAGGTGGTTTCAAGACGGGTGAGGAGGATGGAGTGATTGATGGTGTCGAAGGCAGCGCTGAGGATGAGGATGTTGAGGTTACCAGCATTGGAGGAGAGGAGAAGGTCATTTGTAATTTTGAGGAGTGCAGTTTCGGTACTGTGGTTTGAGCGGAATCCGGATTGAAAAGTTTCATAGAGGTTATTAGCAGAAAGATGATGCTTAAATTGTGACGCTACAGCGCGTTCCAGAACTTTTGACAGAAAGGGTAGGTTCGAGATTGGTCTGAAGTTATTAGGGTTGTCAGGGTTTAGTCCGGGTTTTTTCAGAATAGGGGTGATAGCAGCTATTTTGAGGGACGGTGGGACGGTGCCAGAAGACAGGGAGGAGTTGATTGCTGTAGTGATGAGTGAAGAGAGAGTAGGAAGGCAGGCCTTAACAAAGTTGGAGGGAATGGGGTCCAGGGTGCAGGTGGCAGTTTTCATTCCTGTGAGGAGATCAGAGAGTCAGTAGGGGAGACAGGGGAGAACTGGGACAGGGGTTGGCAGGATAAGCGGGGGCAGGTGGCTTGAGGGAGAGCTGGTGTGGTAGTGGTTAAGCTGCTGTAAATGTTGTCTATTTTGCTTTGAAAAAATGTGAGAAAAGAGCTGCATTTGTCTACTGTGAATGACTGAGTGGTCGTGTCCAGGGGGCTGAGGAGTTTGTTTATTGTGGAGAAGAGTGTTTTGGGGTTGCAGGAGCCAGAGTGGATTAACTGAGAGAGTAGAGAGCATGGGAGAGGGCATCTTTATATTGCTGTAGGTGGTCCTTGTAGGTTTGAGAATGAATTATGAGACCTGTTTTATTGCGGAGTCTTTCAAGTTGCCGGGCATGGGTTTTCATCAGACGGAGTTTAGGGTTGAACCAGGGAGCAGAGTGGGTGAAGGAAACTGTTTTGGTTTTTATGGGTGCAAGTTGGTCAAGGCAGGAGGACAGAATGTTGTTGTAGTAGTCAGTGAGATCAGAGGGGCTATGGAGGTCCACAAAGGGAGTGGTGGATATTTTTTCAGAGAGGGAGGATGAGAGCGAGGTAGCTGAAACACAGCTTAATTTACGGAAGTTGATTTTGCGTTTTTGCTTTGGTGGTGGGGTGGGAATGTTGATGGTCATGGTGATGGCTAAGTGGTCGGAGAGGAAGAGGTCTGAGCCAGACAGATGGTGAAGGTTTAGTCCAGTCGAGCAAACAAGATCCAGAATGTGGCCACGGTTATGGGTCGGAAAGTTGACATGTTGAAGCAGTTAAGCATGTCCGTGAAGTCTGTAGTTATTGTAGAGTCAGTGGAGTCCATGTGGATGTTGAAATCACCAAGTAGGAGGACTGAGGTGGAGAAAGAACAGAGCTGGGTCAGCAATTCAGAGAAATCAGAGAGGAATGATGGGTTTGGTTTGGGAGGGCGGTAGACAACTGCCAGGACTGACTGTGTGTGACCAGAGAGTTTAAAAGCCAGGTGTTCAAATGAAGGAGCAGATGAGATGGGGATGAGGCTGGTTTTAATGTCCTGTCGGTGTATTACGGCAATTCCACCACCTCGGCCCTCCGAGCGTGGCTTATTTATGTATGAGTATCCATTGGGTGTAGTGAGGTTGAGTGAGAGATAATCCAGAGGTTGTTGCCAGGTTTCTGTCAGACAGAGAAAGTCCAGTTTATTGTCCAGAATGAATTCGTTGAGAATGTGGCTTTTATTGTTGAGGGACCGGGTATTAAACAGAGTGAGCTTCATATTTCTTTGTGTGGTGAGGATTGACTCAGGTGTCATTGCCAGGGCTTGCAGACAGGGGTTGTGATGACGTAGTCGAAAGGTGGGTGTGCGCTCAGCTGACCAGAGTACGGGGATGGAGTGACCTGTGTGAAAGTAAACTTGCGACCGGAGCCTCTATGGATGTATCTGGTTCGTTTTAAAAGTTTGTGGTTTTTGATGGCAGAGATGCATACCGGTGTGGAATGGTTGTTGAGTTGTAGAAGTCTCCCAGCGGAGTACCTCAATGCCATGCCACGCAGGAGAGACGGAGCGTTGAGTGGACAGGTGAGCCGGGCAGCCGCTAGCATTAGCAGCTAGCGGGTATCCTGCAGCTTGATGACTGCAGAGATGCAGGCAGCTAGCTCCAGGTAGTCCACGGAAGAGGGGTCCAGGCCAGCCAAAGGCAGGACACGTTTTGAAAAGTCCGGGAATGGGGTGGAGGCAGCGTTGGAGGAGCTAGGCAGGTGAAGCCGGGAGGATCAGAAGGAGAGCAGGTGGAGCGGTGAAACGGAGCCGGTGTTTCAGGTAGGAAAACACGGACACTTTCACACATCTCAGTGATCCAGGCAGTGGAAGATTGACATAGATCTTAACCGGACTGGTCAGCCAAAAAGCTGCTAAGAAATGTTGAGGAAAGAGTAGAAAAGAGTAAAAATTACTTTATTTAGTCTCTTCATGCATTATCTGTCATTGCACTTCCGGTTTTATTTGGTACTTAACTTTCCATCTCGTTTCCGAGCTCTTGACTTTGTGCCATTGTGTGGTGATTGTCAGCTCCACCCTTTGTTGTTGTCATCTGTGTCCCATTGTCACTTGTCTCATTTTGTTCTGTGCCAGTTCATCGTGTTCAATGTGTTGCCAAGAGAGCCAGCGTCTTTAGGTCAGGAACCTTTGTTGTTTTTTCAAGTGTATTTAGTCTTATGTATTTGCATTTTGCCACGTTTTGCCTCTTTTAAGAGTTTGTTTTGTAATTAGTTTTCTAAAGCTCCCCTATCATACTCTTTTTCAACAATATGGTCTGAGATATATACAAAACATGTTTCTGAAGTGTTTAGCTGAAATACCAAACAGATCATTGTAGCATCCCATAAACCTCATCTTAGTTTGGCAATTCCTCCAACACATCCCATGCTATTATTCAAATATGTCTATGCATAATGTGACAAGTCTGCATGAATAAATGAATACAGCGAGGGGAAGTTGATGGTACATTATGCCATCACTCAACACTCTCCGTTGCTATAATCTTTGTCGAGTGAACTTATGTGGATCCATGATTTACAAATTCCATTTATTTTCATCTTTATCTTTCGCACACCCTTTCTGATTTCCCTCTCCTGTTGCTCATATAATGTGGTTATACGTGCATCTATGATCAAATGATTGTCTTTCATTATGCTTCCTTGGCTGTTACTGCATGGGTAACTGTGCATGAAATAATGGTTGGCAAGATATCCAATAACTGACTGAGTGACTTCATTCTGCATTGGATGGGCCAGCAATGAGCACCATTTAGAGGAAATGTGTTTTCAAATGAGACAAATAGTAGTTTCTCCACTTAGTTTATGCAGCTTTTAACAAGAAAACTTTGAAGCAGAAACTTATTATGCATATCTTTAGCTCCTTTAACCATGAAGATGCTTTATGTCTAGAAAAAGTGTTAAAGTGGGATAAAGCATACACAATCACTCTATGTATATGGAATATACACATTCCCGTTACCTAAGCAGCTTTGGAAATGCGTAGAGAACACACACATGCACACACACTAAATCTGTACAGCTTTTATGCAAGTTTTCAGTGTTAGACCGACACACACACACACACACACACACACACACACACTTACACACTTACACACTTGTTGCCTGAACGAGTGTTTGAAAGGCGATGCTTCAAACACTGTGTGAACAGCAACTGGCTTGTTGAAAATATGCCTTTAAGGAAGATTCCCCAAGGGAAGTTTTGGAAAGGCATTTTGTCTCACACTTTCTAAAGTTATTGAGACGTTTGGCTATCCCCACCTGCACACAGAACCTTCTCCGGAGCTTATCTTATCATTCAACTTCAGGTTTCCAGCCATTGTAATTTCCCCTCAAAGGCCATTTGCAATGCAGCCAGAAAAAACCTTAGTAAACTTTCTTGGCATTTAAGAAATAAGACATTCAAAAATAACCTCAACAATTGATTTGCAAGAAAGCTGCAAACATAAACTTTTGGCAGGTGACAGCCCTGCGCCACGGCCATATGCACATGTTATGCATGTTTTCTTATTCCCCTCACTCACCAGCAGTTGTATCGGCTTCCGCCTGCACCTGCTAACGTCCTGGTATTCATACAAGCTTGGCCCTGTAAAACAGAGTTCATTTTGAAAAGTATGATTTTATATTTCCCCCAAATTGGTTTTATCTGTGTTTTAGTAGAACAGTGCCCCTGGTGACACATCAGTAGAAGTCAAGGCCAGGATTGCTAATGCAGCATGGGAAACGGCAAGCAGCTTCCAAAGCAAAAAAACAACAAAAATGATAATGAATTCAGATTACATGAGAGAACAATTGATGAGAGAAAAGCTGCAATTCTACACATCTTCTGTCGCAGGCGGAAACCCCACCTAGTATATATATTTACATTTTTTTCTTTGATTCTCAAATCTTTTTAAAGCTAGGAAATGTTTGGCTTAGATGAAGCCAATCCAGTAGCATTTACAATAGTTCAGCATATTGAATTCTAATGTACTTACAGGATTCTTACTTCTTTAAGTTTGTATTGTCTCCTAATGGTTAAATCAATCAATCAATCAATCAATCAAACAATCAATGTTTATTTATATAGCCCAATATCACAAATGTTACATTTGTCTCAGTGGACTTCACAGTGTGTACAGAATATCAGTATGACAATACGACACCCTCTGTCCTTAGACCCTCACATTGTACAAGGAAAAACTTCCAGAGAAAACCCCACAGTTTAAAGGGGAACATGGGAGACCTCATGAAAGACGATACAAGAAGTGAGGATACCCGGCCCGGAGGAAGCCCGGGGTCCCCTTCTGGAGCCAGGCCCAGAAGGAGGACTCGTCGGCGAGTGTCTGGTGGCCGGGCTTGCCACGGAGCCCGGCCGGGCCCAGCCCGAAAAGGCAACGTGGGCAACACCTCCGCTTCTCCGTCCCGCGGGCCCACCACCTACGGGAAACAGCGATGGGGTCGGGTGCGCTGCCAGAAGGGTGGCAGTGAAAGCGGAGGATCTCGACGGACCAGACCCGGGCGACAGAAGCTGGCTTTGGGGACGTGGAACGTCACCTCTCTGGGGGGGAAGGAGCCGGAGCTTGTGCGGGAGGTGGAGCATTACCAGTTGGATCTGGTTGGGCTCACCTCTACGCACAGCGTCGGCTCTGGAACCTTACTTCTGGATAGGGGTTGGACTCTATTATTCTCCGGAGTTGCTCAAGGTGTGAGGCGCCGGGCGGTTAGGGTTACCGACTCACAAGTCCCCGGTTAGGTGCTTTGTTGTTGGAGTTTACCCCAGTGGACGAGAGGGTCGCCTCCCTACGCCTGCGGGTTATGGGGGGGAAAACTCTGACTGTTGTGTGTGCTTATGCACCCAACAACAGTTCAGAGTATACAGCCTTCTTGGAGACCCTGGAATGAGTTCTGTATGGGGCTCCTGAAGGGGACTCTTTAATCTTGCTGGGAGACTTCAACGCACATGTGGGCAATGATGGAGACACTTGGAGGGGCGTGATTGGGAGGAACGGCCCCCCTGATCTGAACCGGAGTGGTGGTTTGTTACTGGACTTCTGTGCTAGTCATGGATTGGCCATAACAAACATCATGTTCGAACATAAGGATGCTCATAAGTGTACGTGGTACCAGAGCACCCTAGGCAGAAGGTCCATGATCGCTTTCATTATCGTATCATCGGACCTGAGGCCGTATGTTTTGGACACTCGGGTAAAGAGAGGGGCGGAGTTGTCAACTGATCACCATCTGGTGGTGAGTTGGGTCGAGTGGCGGGGGAAGCCTCTGGATAGGCCTGGTAAGCCCAAACGTGTAGTTCGGGTGAACTGGGAACGTCTGGAGGAGGCCCAAGTTCAGGAGGCCTTCAACTCACACCTCCGGCGGAGCTTTTCGGGCATTCCTGTGGAGGTTGGGGACATTGAACCAGAGTGGTCGGTGTTCAAAGCCTCTATTGCCGAAGCCGCGGCGGGGAGCTGTGGTCTCAAGGTCCTAGGTGCCTCAAGGGCACCGGTGGTCAGGGAAGCCGTCCGACTGAAGAAGGAGGCCTTCAGGAATTTGTTATCCCGGGGGACTCCCGAGGCAGTTGCAAGGTACCGACAGGCCCGAAGGGCAGCAGCCTCATCCGTGGCCGAGGCAAAGCAGCGGGTGTGGGAGAAGTTCGGAGAAGACATGGAGAAGGACTTTCGGGCGGCACCAAAGTTGTTCTGGAAAACTGTCCGACACCTCAGGAGGGGGAATTAGAGAACCATCCAAGCTGTGTACAGTAAGGATGGGACGTTGTTGACCTCAACTGATGGAGTGTTAGGGCGTTGGAAGGAACACTTTGAGGAACTCCTGAACCCGACAATTCCGCCCTCTATGTTAGAGGCAGAGCTGGAGTATGACGGGGGATCAACACCAATCTCCCGGGGGAGGTCACTGAGGTCGTCAAACAACTCCACAGTGGCAAAGCCCCGGGGGTGGATGAGATCCGCCCGGAAATGCTGAAGGCTCTGGATGTTGAGGGACTGTCATGGTTGACATGTCTCATCAACGTTGCGTGGAAGTCGGAAACAGTACCGAAGGAGTGGCAGACCGGGGTGGTGGTTCCCCTTTTTAAAAAGGGGGATCAGAGGGTGTGTGCCAATTACAGAGGCATCACACTACTCAGCCTCCCCGGGAAAGTTTACTCTAAGGTACTCGAAAGGAGGGTCAGGCCGATTGTCGAACCTCAGATTGAGGAGGAACAATGCGGATTGTGGAACGACGGATCAGCTTTTTACTCTCGCAAGGATCCTGGAGGGGGGCCTGGGAGTACGCTTATCCGGTCTACATGTGTTTTGTAGACTTGGAGAAGGCGTATGACCGAGTTCCCAGGGAGTTACTGTGGGAGGTGCTGCGGGAGTATGGGGTGAGGGGGTCTCTACTCAGGGCCATCCAATCTCTGTACTCCCAAAGCGAGAGCTGTGTCTGGGTCCTCGGCAGTAAGTCGGACCCATTTCCGGTGAGGGTTGGCCTCCGCCAGGGCTGCGCTTTGTCACCAATCCTGTTTGTAATATACATGGATCGGATTTCGAGGCGTAGTCATGGGGGAGGGGGTCCGCAGTTCGGTGGACTAAGAATTGCACCACTGCTTTTTGCAGATGATGTGGTTCTAATGGCTTCATCGGTCTGCGACCTTCAGCACTCACTGGATCGGTTCGCAACCGAGTGTGAAGCGGCTGGGATGAGGATCAGCACCTCCAAATCTGAGGCCATGGTTCTCAGCAGGAAACCGATGGACTGTCCACTCCAAGTAGGGAATGAGTCCTTACCCCAAGTGAAGGAGTTCAAGTATCTCGGGGTCTTGTTCTCGAGTGAGGGAACAATGGAGCGTGAGATGTGCCGGAGAATCGGAGCAGCGGGAGCGGTGCTGCAGTCGCTTTACCGCACCGTTGTGACGAAAAGGGAGCTGAGCCAGAAGGCAAAGCTCTCTGTCTTCCGGGCCATTTTCGTTCCTACCCTCACCTATGGTCATGAAGGATGGGTCATGACCGAAAGAACGAGATCGCGGATACAAGCGGCCAAGATGGGTTTTCTCCGCAGGGTGGCTGGTGTCTCCCTTAGGGATAAGGTGAGAAGTTCGGTCATCAGGGAGGGACTCAGAGTTGAGCCGCTCCTCCTTCGCGTCGAAAGGAGCCAGTTGAGGTGGTTCGGGCACCTAGTTAGGATGCCACCTTGGCGCCTCCCTAGGGAGGTGTTCCAGGCACATCCAGCTGGGAAGAGACCAAGGGGTAGACCTAGGACCAGGTGGAGGGATTATATCTCTTCGCTGGCCTGGGAGCGCCTTGGGATCCCCCAGTCAGAGCTGGTTGATGTCGCCAGGGAAAATAAAGTTTGGGGCTCTCTGCTGGAACTGCTACCCCCGCGACCCGACCACGGATAAGCGGGAGAAGATGGATGGATGGATGGATGGATGGGAGAAACCTAAGGGAGAGCAACAGAGGAGGGATCCCTCTCCCAGGACGGACAGACGTGCAATAGATGCCGTGTGTAAATCCAAATGTTTGGAAATGCATGTGTCTGTAATAAGAAGATGAATCCACGAGGATGTCAGCAATCCTGTGGGAGCCTTCAGGGAAGTAGTATGGTGAGAGTCTGGCAGGACCGCAGAGACAGGTTCAGCCACGACTCGAAGTCCAGGACTCAGATCCAGTGCAATTAAAGCGCTGTTTTGTGTTTGTGAAAAGATTGTTTCACTTGCAGTACTGCTTTCCCCTTCTGTCTATCATGTTGTGAGTAACACAATGGTGATCAATGAGAAGAGGGCTCCTTTAACCTGTTCAACCCGGAGGCCCCCGCTCACCTGTGTCTCAGGGCTTCTTAACATTTAAAAACCTATGAATATGTCATACCGACTTAACGGGAAGAAACTCAGCTAATTGACGATACGAAAACATTTTACCGAAACAAAACACAAGTCTCACAAGAAGCGTTTAAATGTGCCCTGAGCGAAAAAATGCTAACGCACTTAGCACAGGTATAAATACCCTTATTACATATCGGATCTGCACAAACAAGATATCGGTTAGCAAGCTGAGATTCCACAGATTCCAGGAATATAAGTATCATCACTGAGCGATCAGAACTCGCGACAGGGGAAGCAAACACAGACATCACAACACGGAGCTTTACGGAGCAAACACGGCCAATTTCTTACCTTTTGCTGTTTCTGATCAAAAGTTGTGTTCAATGGCATCAAAACTGCTGAAGGTTAATCCAATAGTTAATCCAATGTGTCTGTGTCACTTTGAAATTATTACTAATAATCCATCTTCATATTTACTAGTTTGAGCCTAGGTTTCAGTTTTCAGAGCGTAACATAGCTTTCGACTACGTGAGCGTCACACTCACTCCTCAATGGTAACGTGTGTGTGTATGTGGAACTTCCCCTTTGATTATATTGGCTCTAACGGTTCAAAAGAGGTGTCAATCACCAAAATCGACCAATGGGTTCCAGAGAAACGGCAAATACACCCAAATACACCCAAATGACCCCTAAAGTGGGTTTTTTTCGTCTTCTAAATCTCTCTAAAAAGGTCAACTTTAACTTGTTTTGCGGCAATAGACGCTTTCACACCGGGGTACTTTTCCCAGAAATAGTTTCGATAGTTCCTGGGATGTTGCGTTCACATAAAAAAAATATTTTTTCGGGGACCTTTTCACCCCTTTTTAGTCTAACCCTAACCCTTTTTATGTGAGCAGGGACTCACCTCCTCTCACACACATTAAATTGCAGGCTATGAGTAATCAGTCCACCTTCCTGCACTCAAGTCACTACACAAACACACTGTACACTGCTACACACACACACACACACACACACACACTTGCAAAGGCTATTAGGGGTCCCCACTTGCACTCAACTTCAGGAATGATTGATAGAGCTTTTCACTGCGCCACACAGTCTGTTTAGTCATACTGATTGCCCTGCGTGTGTGTGTGTATGTGCGCGCGCACCTGTGAACGTGTGCATTTGATCCAAGTGTTCCGAAAAGCTGCTGCAGCAAAGGAGCAATGCTTTTATTTTAGTGTTTCATAAAGTGAATGTATGTGTAAAGAAAGTTTCAAATATGCATGTGCAGAATATACTGTGTGTGTGTGTGTGTGAACATAGGTGTGTTTTTTTAGGGACTCAAACTATACTTAACAATTAGGGTTGAAATATTGCCTTAATTTAAGCTTATTTTTAAAGAAACTGAAAACATATGTCATATTACAATGCAGAGCTAGCTCAAAGGCACACAACACTTGATACAGTCTATTCTTTGAGTGCCTGTTTTTGTCAACCTCCTTATTAAGCTTACTGATCTCTATCCTGTACCCTCACTGGACAGCTGTGTTTACTTTCCTAAACACGGCTAGTCGCATAGCATCATCCATGTGGACTCTAGTTTGTTCATGCTTTTTAGTTTTTTCTGATATGTGCTTTAAGTCGCTCACATCTGTCTGGATCCATGCTGGGTCTGGTCCATAGACTGGTCTGATCCTGACGTTTGAAAAGGGAGGCAGGGGAAGCTACATATAGCCCTGGTGTTGCTACAGGTAGTTAGCCTTCTAGCTAAACCAGCTCCTTGAAAAAGAGCAGGTATACTGCCTTCCTCTGTCCTTAACTCCTGCCTATGTCAGGCTGATCAGGTCCCTCCAGTGTCCTCCTCTCAAAGGGTGTTTCTTTAAGTGATTAAAACATAATTTTCCTTCTCAATATTTGCTATCTAGTTTTGTTTCGTTTAAATTAAATTTCAAACCTGTATTTAACCAGGTGAATCACATAGAGATCATCAATATCTTTTTCAAGGGAGATCTGCAGCAAGTAGGTTCCACACGAAGACATAAAAACAAAAAGGACATCATACCTAACGACATGTACAGGTACCAACAGTATCAGATTGTATAGCATCTATCCAAGCTTTACAAACATGCAGTGGAACCAGATTGCTCAGTTTCCATTCCTTTTGCAGACTGTTCCAAGCAAGCTGCGCACATAAAAGCTTTTTTCCCTAAGTCAGTCCTAGCACTTGGCACATCTAACAAAGTCACACCATGAGATCTCAGGAAATAGCTACTTGCAACTCTCCGTGTGATCAGAGAGCAGATGTACGATGGTAGTTTACCCAACATGGCTTTGTAGATTAACATGTACCAATGACTGAGCCTCCGTACAGTGAGTGAAGGCAAACCTGCCCTGGCATACAGGGTACAGTGATGAGTAAGTGCTTAATACAAATGTCAGTGCACTGTGATAGGCGGCATCTAACTTGAAACGGTGCATTCATATAGATCAGATCACCGTAGTCCAGCACAGGTCACAGAGACTAGCCTTTTCCTGGCCTCAAGCGAGAAACAGGACTTGTTTCTGAAAAAGACTTCACCCTCAGCTTTCTAAGCAGATTATTGACCTGAAGTTTAAAAGAGAAGCAATCATCAAGCCAGATACCTAGGTATTTATAACAGGTAACCACTTCAAGTATTTTTCCTTGCGTAGTAACAATATCCAAAGTGGTCTCCGGTGTCTTTTTGGCTTTCGAAAAAAACATTACCTTAGTTTTTATCAACATTTAAAAGAAGCTTTAGTTCAGAGAGCTGAGTCTGAATAATGTTAAAAACAGCCTGCAATTTAACAACAGCCTCCTGAATGGAGGGACCTGCACAGTACATCACGGTATCATCCGCATACAAATTTAAAATCGCTTCATCCACATTTTGACCTAAACTGTTGATGTAGATGGAGAATAATAGATGTTTACACTCTGTCTAACTCTCTCTCATTCAAACGTCAATCACTCACTCTGGCGCTCCTGCTGCCCCCTAGTTGTTGGCGGTGTTAACAGCTGCTTTGGGCGCAGTTTGGTGCGCTCCAAGCTGCTCCTATCTGTTGCATTGAAGAGGTGCGGACTGCGCATGCACCACTTATAACGAGTGTCAATGGGCAAAGATTTCTGCACCCCAAGCAGGACTTATGTGACGTATGCGTAACTTTAGACATCGTAAAACAATTTGTATCGGTATTTTATCGTAGATTATACATTTAACTGACACCAACGTTATAATATGTACCTTGTTCATTAAAATAAAAATGTAAAAAAAAATGTAAATATATTTTAATGATATTGACACTATATTTCGTCAGGATCGGACTGTCAATTCAGTGGCGGAAACATACTGGACCATGTTTATTCCCCTTTTCGACATGGATATTGTTAGTGTATTCTAGAACCCCGAAGGCAGGAGAGACTGAAAAGAGTCAAGGGAAGCTTATAAAAGTTAACAGCATTTAATTACACAAAAGATGCGGTGGTGTACAAAATGAAATGTGCGAGTGGAGGCGCTCTACTCATCCGACCGGTCAGTCCAGGTCAGCAGGTAGAAAGAGGTCAATCCTTGGCTTGCTCTTCCTGTTGTCATCGGAGGTCTTCTCCTATTGGCCGGCGTCGTCGGGGGCGGGTCCAATGCAATTTCTGCCTTTTTCTGTTGTTAAATTATATCATTCTGGTGTCTGTGGTTATTTAAACATTTCCTAATAAACGTTATTCAGCGGAAATAAATGATTGCTAAACCCAGTGTGCTCAGTGTACAACATCACATGTCATTTCACCTTTGATTCACGGTCTGAAAATGCAGCATTTCGCCACATGCTAATGCTAACCGGAAATGAATAATTGTCAGAATAAAAGTATTAAGTTAATAGTTAGTGAACTTCCGGTTTTTCAGAATAAAACTGATTTAAATTAAATAGTGTATTTAATTCAAATTACGCCATACCAACATTGATTTTAATTTCTAACAATCCCTCCTTACATACCCTTTAAGGTATGTAAATAATATTGAAATCAATTAGTTATTCATCCGAACATTGCATGGTACATAACTCATAAAAGTAAAAAAATACATATTCATCATAAATATGAAGTTTTTCATTTGTGCATAACTTCTAGCTTAAACCTTTAATGTTACTTTGTAAAATAGCAGCAATTAGCTTGGTATGGAAAACGTCTAACTCCCTCCTTTCACATCATAAATAATCTTCTTACTGTATCTGGTGTAAAGGCACTTGTTCTTTTACAAAGTATAAGAAGGATCAAACTATCTGAAAATAGCTAAATATTACTCTTTATTTACTTTTACTGTGTCTCTGGTGTAATTTATGAATCTCTGCTGGTTCTAGTAGATATAGTTCTCCCCATCCACATTCTTGTTGGTTGTGGGACAGAGGAATAATAATTCAGAACCTGCTGATATTTGAATCTTACTACTGGGCATATGTTACAAACAAAAAACATCTTCATGGTGAACTAAATAAAAACCTTGTAATCTTTCTCAAATCTAAATATAACAATGAACTATTCCTGTTTGTGGTAAAGACACACAATAACGTTATGCAATACAATTTCATTATGGATTCAAAAACAACTAAAGTCATGATGCTGTCAGAGTGAATGATTTCCTGAGTGTATCTGTCCTGTAAGGTACGTCATTCTCTGCTTGGATCGTGTGCAGAAATCCCATCGATTGCACCTGGCAATGCGGCTTCTACCTGTCTATTATCAAGCTGAAAAATGAATACAGAATTTCAACATACTGTCATCAAATGTCTTTCTATTATGAATTTAAATTAAATGTATATCCCCATAATGAACTAAACAATAAAGTCTATGGCTTTTACTTCTAATTCTTTACCAGGCTAGTTACAATATGTTGTCTAAATTAAATTCGGTCTCATTACATTACTATGTTTTAGTTTAACTTAACTGTAATATGTTCTTTCTACATTTCAAACCTCAGTTACTCTAATGTCTGTTAAAATATTACAAAATTGCCTAATTATCACAGGTCAACTTCTTCGGTATTCTATTCTAGAATTACATCTCTCACAGTAGCCCCTTGGCCACTGCTTCTGTGTTACCTGTTATAATTCAATCAATATTTAGAAACATCTCAACATTCATCAAACAGTATCTTATCCCCAGATATGGAGCAGGTTAATTATAAAACTATCATTCAATGCTCAGTTTGAACATCTGGGTTGGGGCGGAAGGTTTCTGTCAATCCTTAAAAGAAACATTTAAATTGTGAATTTTACAGCCATGTTGACATTATACATTATACACACTCTCCCCCCTTTTCACACATGAACTCATGTATAACAAAACCCTGTAATGGGGAGGGGAAAACAAACTGTCAGGTAATTGGTTAGGGACATAACGAACATTATTTACAATTTGACATCCATTATCATTATTTCCACAGTAAACACTTCAGTGAAAAGAAGTGTTCCTCTCCGTCCTTCAGGCCTAAAAGAAACAGAATCTTCAGATTTTAGTTTTACATTTGCAAACCGCCAACTCATGTGAGAGTAAAATATCATCAAGTAGATTAGAACCGGGTCACATGTGCGGTTTCCCCTTTTTGTGGAATTTTTAGGAAACCTCTCGTTTCCCTTGGAGCTCCAAAATAATATGTTAGTCCAAAAACATGCTTGGTTAGTTATTGTTTTAGAATCATGCAGTTACACTGATCACATGCCGGCATTCATTCACACTCACACTGTCTGGTTGTCTGGTTTGGTCAGGTACACCCCAGAGTCAGTCATGGACAGTGCTTTTGTCACACTGTCAGTCAGGGTCAAAGGTAATTTGGTCTCGGTCTTTTGGCCATGTCGTGCTCTGCAGAGTCTTCTCGGAGGTAATTCAGCATAGGCGGGTACCCTTTATCTACAAAAATATGTCATATGTAGAGCGCCATTCCTTATTCATTCACAATTTCAACTATGATTTTCAAGATGATTCTAACTTTTCATTGGGACTTCTGCCTCCCACCTTTCCTGAAACTTGGTACAAAACTCACTTCCTTAGAGTACTACTACTACTGCAATTCATTTACACCTAATTAGTATTAAAATGTCTAATGATCTATTTCAGAAACTTGTGTACATAACTATTATCTTGAGTCAAAACATTACTAGGATCTGTGTAGCTCTACATTTCATAGCTCATTATACTCATTTATCTTTAATTCTGGTCTACTTAAAAAACAATGTTAAACTCTTTAGCAGTGTGTGGAACCTTGGGTGTCCGAACATGCAACAATTACTCCCTCCTTTATCAAGGATTCAAAACAGAAGTCATTTTATATTTCCATCTTAAAGCCCTCCTATGGTAATAACTATGCTACAATGGTGAAATCAATACTTTAGATTGGAATTTTATATGTAGCTTGGCACCAGCTCTTCCTTTAACCTTATCCATACAAATAAAGATTTGTCCTATAGAGTGGTTCCTAAAACTATCCTTTTAATCGTGATCAATATTGTAACAAATGAGATCACTACTTTATTCACACGTGAATACAAATCTCTTAAAGAATGATTTGTTAAAAGATTGAAGAATATGGTTCTACTCTGTCATGTCTTCCCCTTTATCCCTCAGTGTGTTTTAGGATGATTCTCATTTTACTTTAATCTGTCTTTACGTATTTATGAAGTTAATTCAAGTTATTTAAATGTGCGTTTTGTGAATAAGTGTGTTTATGTGTAAACTCACTCATTCCCGTTCTCCTTTTCTCCTCCCCTGGTTTTCTCAAGCCGTGACCCCGGCCTCCTCACTTCTAATCGACCATGCCAACTCCTCTGATTCTGTCTTCTCTTCAGTCCATCAGCTGTTGAATCCATCCGCTGTAACTCTTTTAGGCAGCCATTGGCCCAGTTACATCTGCAGCCCCCATCATGCCACTGTTGTTGCACTGCTTTGCATTTCATCTCCTCCTTTACAGTCTCTCTGCTGTTCTTATGGAGGGCGGATTCTGCTCTTGTGTCCCACACTCGGCTCTTGTGCCAAATCTCGTGGCTCAGCTTGGAACTCCATGCCCTGTCTGAGGGGCTGATGAGAGTATCTCTCTGTATGTCAGCATGCTGTTTGGTTCTGGATGCCACAGGTGGAGATAGTTCTGGCTGCAGTCTTGTTGTTGTTGTTGTTGTTGTTGTTGTTGTTGTTTCAGCTCTGGTTCTCTGTCTGTTCGATGGAGAAGGAGGAGTCTCCTGTTGGGTTAGGTCTTTCGTCTGCTTGGAGGGTCGGGATCGTAGCCTTTCTAACTCAGAGGGGGAGTCCAGGTCTCGGGACGCATTACCTATAAGAAGTCTAGCACACTGATGTTAAATAAATCCAACCCTTTCCACTCTGTCTCTTTCTAATCATACTATCTGTCTTAGTTGTTAAATGCCATCTAAACAACATAATTAATGTCTACTAATGATATTACAAAAACTCACTCTAAAAATAGTTTCATCCATTTCTATATATTGACCCAACACAACTCTTTCAGGAAACCATTTTCTCCTATAAATTGAAAAACGTACATGTTTCCAGCATCACATATTCCACACACTACGAAAGAACATCTCCATATTTTAAATCCCACTGTTACTTAGAACAATAGTAAACCTGCAGAGCACACTAATCAGATCACAGTAATGAAATCTGACTCAAGTGTAGGCCTATGTCTACTTTCCATTATACTTATTACTTTTGCTGAACATTTATTTATATTGTCTAAATTCCTTGTCTATGATGTGCAAACAGTTTGAGTGTAAAATGTGTTTTTCTCAATGTATTTACACTACAGATTCTTGAGTTTACTCATCTCCTGGTGCTGTCGTTGTAAAAAATGTTCAATTCCTTATTGTTTTGTACCAATTTTCCAAAATCAGTTCTAACTGCCGTGCCGTTTCAGGAAAGGTGGCGGTACGGCTACACAATGTGTAAGAAGGTGCCAACATGTTCCTTTTTTAACTTTGATCCGGAGCGCATCTGCAGTGCGTTCTACAACTTCCCATGGTCCACTCCATACAGGTTGCAACAAGTTCATCTTGTGGATTTTTACATTTACCCAATCACCTGTTCCAACAGAAATATTCGTCATGGCCCTGGCATATGCTTCCGCCTCAATATTTCTAATATCTAACACTGGTTCTCCTCTGTATTGTGAGGTGCTACCTTGTGGTGGATATTGCTGAGTGGGGCAATCTCTGGCCAGATGTCTACAATCTCCACATATGAAGCAGCCATCATCCCTTCTTCCTCTTGATCGTTGCTTTCCTCTCCATTGTCCCTTTTGTTGATGCTGTATGGGAGTGTATACCTGTGCTTGCGGCTGTACTTGGTTAGGAAGATACACAGGTATTTGCTGTTGAATATACTGTGGTGCTTGTGGCTGTACTTGGGTAGGAAGATACACAGGTATTTGCTGTTGAAGATACTGTGGTGCTTGTGGCTGTACTTGCGTAGGAAGATACACAGGTGTTTGCTGTTGAAGATACTGTGGTGCTTGTGGCTGTACTTGCGTAGGAAGATACACAGGTGTTTGCTGTTGAAGATACTGTGGTGCTTGTGGCTGTACTTGGGTAGGAAGATACACAGGTGTTTGCTGTTGAAGATACTGTGGTGCTTGTGGCTGTACTTGCGTAGGAAGATACACAGGTGTTTGCTGTTGAAGATACTGTGGTGCTTGTGGCTGTACTTGGGTAGGAAGATACACAGGTGTTTGCTGTTGAAGATACTGTGGTGCTTGTGGCTGTACTTGCGTAGGAAGATACACAGGTATTTGCTGTTGAATATACTGTGGTGCTTGTGGCTGTACTTGCGTAGGAAGATACACAGGTGTTTGCTGTTGAAGATACTGTGGTGCTTGTGGCTGTACTTGCGTAGGAAGATACACAGGTGTCTGCTGAACCTGGTTTTGTGGACATACACTTCCTCCTCCGCTTTGTTGAACTGTTGGAGGTGTCCGCCCTGCCTTCTCTGCTAGTATGGCCATCTGCTTTGTCGATTTCTTGTTTTTATTAGCTTCGGCATCTTTCTCAGCTACTTGTATCTTCAAAAGTCTTAGTTTTAGTGTTTTAATTTCTTCATCATTTTCCCCCTTTGTTGCCTGGTATTTCATATCGTGGTGAATGAGATGTAGTCTCCATTCTTCAATGGGTTTAGCGTCTAATCCCACCACGTCTCCCAGGCCTGCCTGCACTGATCGGGGAAGGGCTTTAATGACAGCGTTCTTCCACAACATTACAACAGCCGGAGAAACGTCATGCCGTTCTCCAGTGCAGTCCTCCCACACTCCTTCACATCTCTTCAAGAAGGCATGCATTTCTTCCCCCGGTTCTTTTCTCAGGCTGTTGAGGGCATGTAAACTGTGTGTTGTCGGGTAGATGTGACGAATAGCAGCCCAATAATTCGACCTGATATTGTTGAATGAAGTTTCATCTGGGTCGTGCGTGCAATTGGCCTTGGAATCTACTGCTCTTGCCTCTAGTCTTCCTTCTATCCGTCCAAGCAGGGCCCTCATGTCTCCCAAGCACAGGTGGTCTTGAACAGTGTACTTCTCCAGATCAGTAACCCACTTCTGACCTCCTTTCGTGAGTGGAGGTAGCTTTGACACTAATGCTTCCATGTCCCTGTGAGTCCATTGGTATTGAAATCCTCCTCTTCCAGCCGCTATCAATGGCATGGAGGTATGTGCACCGGTCTTGGTTCTTTTAGTTGTCTTGGTTCTTCTAGTTGTCTTGGTTCTTCTAGTTTTGGGGCATGTCCCAGGGTAATGTTGCTCGTTTTCGTCGCTACTATTATTCTCAGGAGGAGATGCAAAACTGCGTTGTTGCTGTGACTGTTCATGGTATGGGGAGTGTCTACTGGTTTCAGACTGTGTACCGCTGTCGTCATCTTCATCTCCCCGTCCATTGGAATAGTCAGGAGAGTAGTTTGTTCTGCGTTTTCTATGAGTTCTTCGTTCTTCTTGTTCTCTCCTTTGTCTATCTGCCATTATGTCCTGGAATCTTACATCGTCTTGTTGCCTCTCCGCCAGAAGTAGTTGGTATTTATCTTCCTCCCTTTGTCTTTCTGCAATAATGTCATTATGGGCTTCAACTGCCTTCCGTCTTTCTTCAATAATGTCATTATGGGCTTCATCTGCCTTTCGTCTCTCTTCCATTCCTCTGATGAGTTCTGCTTCAATGCTTCTGTTGAGCTCCTCTTCCATTCTTCTGTCGAGTTCTTCCATTCTTCTGTCGAGTTCCTCCATTCTTTTGTCGAGTTCTTCCTGTCTTCTGCCGAGTTCTGCATCCATTCTTCTGCTGAGTTCTGCTTCCATTCTTCTGCCGAGTTCTTCCATCAGCTGGTTGACACTGGATAGGATTCTTACCTCATATGCCAATTCTTTCTCATTTGGGGCTTGAATCGAAGCTTGGTGAGAAGGGTTGTTCTCTGATATGTCTGGAGGAGACACTTCGGTCAGGCTTGGATACTGCTTTGGAGTTTGGATAAGTGGAGCCTCTTTTGTCATTTCTGCTGTGTCTTCATTTACTGGCAGATCTTCTGCGATGGATGTCAGATGGATTAACAGACATGTAACCCTAACTTTTCTTTTTTCAGCTTTTTTCATAGCGCTTTTAGCAGGTCCATACCAAGGGGTTTGTATGGCTTTGATCCATGCTTTTTCCTGTTGTAGGTATTCAGCATTCTCATGTTCAACTACAGCTTTTCTATGGGCTTCCGTTGGTCCAGGTTGATCATCTGCTGGAATCAATCCTCTCGTTTGCCACTGTTCCAACAGTTTCTCTATTTGGTTCCATGACTTCTGTCTATGACTTGGACACGTTAAAGCATCTGATTTGATGTTTACTCTCGCCTTAATATCTGCAGTTGTGCCTGGCACTGTGGGTGCTCTTAACTCTGGCGACATGTTTCTTAAGTACACAGATAATATTATTAAGTTATCAAAAATGAATTACTAATCCTCTGAATAGTACCCTCGTATTCTTTATAAAGATATCCTATGTCATCTGAACTTAACTTTAAAATCTGGTAATTTTTTCAATTTTTTTTTGGAAAAATAAATTTAAATGTTGTAAAACTGAGATTGGAAAATCGAAATTAGACAAATTAAATTAAAAATTTGAAATTATGCAAATTTTTAAAATCTGAATAAATAAATAAAAACGCACAGTGTATGGTTTTGACTTTGTAATATGAAAATAGGAATATGGTGCAAATCCAAATAAACCGTGTAGAGTGTATACTCAAGTTTATGAAATTATGCAAATGTCATAAAATGTGTTAACTACAATACTTCAATTCAAAGAAACCACATGTAATCTTTATCTGTGTGTTGAAGAATGTATTAACTGTAATACTTATTATGTCCGCTAGGGGAGCTGTTTTATTTGTAACTCCTCTCAAATGTATCAACTAGTACTTCCGGTTTTTCAGAATAAAACTGATTTAAATTAAATAGTGTATTTAATTCAAATTACGCCATACCAACATTGATTTTAATTTCTAACAATATAAGGCTCTCCCTCGCCCTCCCTTCGGCAAATCAGACCACATCTCACTGCTGCTGCTGCCTGCTTACAGGCAGAAACTGAAATGGGACAGACCGGTGACACGGACACTACAGCACTGGAGTGAGGAGTCAGACTCAGCTCTGCAGGACTGCTATGAATCCACGGAGTGGTGTGTGTTTGAGGACAATAACATCAACACGGACACGGTCATTTGCTACATTGGGAAATGCATCGATGACGTGGTACAGAAGGTTACTGTACGGACATTCCCGAATCAAAAGCCCTGGATAAACAGCGAGGTATGAACTCCGGAGAGCAATCAGCAGTGCAAAGAGACAATATAGAGACAAGGTGGAGTCTGACTTCAAAGGCTGTAACACCCGGAACATGTGGGCGGGACTAAAAACAATGACAGACTACAAAGGAGCAGCGGGGGTGCTGCGGGACTGTCTGCATGCCATCTCTCCCAGATGAGCTGAACAGTTTTTTGCACGATTTGAGAGCGGCCAGGCTGTGGAGGCACAGAAGGACCAGGAGCCCTGCCCTTTTGTTTTAAACAGGGCAGATGTGAGCAAATCCTTTAAAAGGGTTAACCCACACAAGGCTCCTGGACCTGATGGCATCCCTGGCCGTGTTCTCAGGGTGTGTGCAGTTCAGCTGGCAGAGGTGTTCACAGACATCTTCAACAGGTCCCTGCTGCAGTCTGTAGTCCCCACATGCTTCAAACACTCCACCATCGTTCCTGTCCCCAAAAAGACAAAAATCACCAGCCCAGTAGCACTCACCTCCATCATCATGAAGTGCTTTGAGCGGTTAGTCAAAACATGCATCACCTCCTCCCTCCCTGACTCTCTGAACCCCCTGCAGTTTGCCTACAGAGCAAACAGGTCCACAGACAATGCCATAGCCCTCACCATCCACACTGCCCTCTCACACCTGGACCAGAGGAACACTATGTGAGAATGCTGTTCATTGATTACAGTTCAGCTTTCAACACCATTGTGCCCTCCAAGCTGGTCATCAAGCTCATTTAAAAACGATTTTTGGTCGAGCCAAAGTGCTGTACATGTAATAAAAGCACACTACAATAACATATGAAAGAAAAGACAAGACATTTACAACAGAAATATAAAGACAAAACACAGGCAAGGTATCAGGTATCATGCTCAGCTCTGACTAGAAGGCCAGAGAGAAGAAGTGTGTCTTCAGTGAACATTTAAAAACACCTAGGGTCTGGGCCGACCTCACATGGAGGGGTAGTTCCTCCTGGAATTGGGCACTACCAGCAGCAGCTGGTCAGCAGACCTTAAAGCTCTGGCTGGGGTGTGGCAATGGTGGAGTTCGGCTATATAAGCCGGAGCCAGCCCATTTAGGGCTTTAAAAACAAATAAAAGGATTTTAAAATCAATTCGGAACCAAATTGGAAGCCAGTGCAGTGATGCCAGAATTGGGGTGATGTGGTCACGCTTTTTGTGGCCAGTCAGAAGACGCGCAGCTGCGTTCTGCACTAGCTGCAGGCGTCTAATTGAGGCCTGGTCCATACCCACGTACAGAGCGTTGCAATAGTCCAGTCTCGAGGTAACAAAGGCGTTAATAACCCTTTCTAGGTCTTTAAAAGATAAAAACGACTCGGTCATGGCCAGTTGTCGTATTTAAAAAAAAAGCAGGTCTTGACTACGCTGCTGACCTGCTTGTCGAATTTAAAAGTGCTAGTGAAGGTCACTCCAAGGTTCATGACAGAGGGGAGGATATTTGTATTGAGGGAGCCCAGAATATCAACCGGAGAGGCTGGAGGTTGGGGTCCAAAAAAGATGACCTCTGTCTTGCTCTCGTTGAGGTTAAAGAAATGTTTGCTCATCCAGGATTTTATCTCTGTTAAGCAGTCCATCAACTGCTGTAGTGAGTTATTGATGTTTGCATTGAGAGGCAGATATATCTATACATCGTCGGCGTAGCAGTGGAAGGGAATGTTGTGTTTTGTGAGAATTGAACCTAGGGGCAGTATGTACAGTAGAAAAAGGATGGGGCCCAGAATAGAGCCTTGGGGAACCCCACAGGTAAGAGGGGCTTTAGCAGAGGAGAAGGCACCTAGCTGCACTGAGAAGCTGCGGTCTGTCAGGTAAGACCTGAACCATGCAAGTGCAGAGCCTGTGATGCCTGCGGACTGTTCAAGCCGTGATAACAGGATGCTATGGTCCACAGTGTCGAAGGCAGCAGTCAGGTCTAACAGCACCAGGACAGCTGGGCTACCTGAGTCTGCGGCTAGGAGCAGATCATTAAAAACTCTTGAAAGGGCTGTTTCAGTGCTGTGCATGGGATTAAAGCCAGACTGAAAATTTTCATGAATACCATGTGTGGTTAAGAACGACTGCAGCTGGGCGTAGACTACTCGCTCCAGGGCTTTAGATAAAAAAGGTAGCTGGGATGGGCCTAAAATGTGCGAGAATGGAGGGGTCGAGATTTTTCTTTTTAAGTAAGGGCTGCACCACGGCATGTTTAAAGGTTTGGCTCTATGAAACCTAATGTACTTATATGATTCCGTTTTCGGAAAGGCAAGCACGAAGGATTTCTAGGGAGACATGGAATGTATCCTTCTTCCATTTTTACATTACATTGCATTTAGCTGATGCTTTTATCCAAAGCGACTTACAATAAGTACATTCGACCAGGAAGACACAACCTTGAAGAAAACAGAATCATATAAGTACATCAGGTTTCATAGAGCCAAACATTTCAAGTGCTACTCAACTGGCTTTAGATAAGCCAGTCCTTATTTTCTCTCTGCACGCTTGCAGGTGCGTCTGAGAGCACGAGTATAGTCATTGAGCCACGGCTCTGAGAGAACTTTGGTGCGTCTAAGCGTAAAAGGAGCAACATAATCCAATATTTGGGTACATGTCGAGTCAAACATGGAGATAAGCTCATCCGCACTAAGAGCACAGTTCACCTCTAATTTACAGATTAGGAAAGTGTTTGGGAATAATTCTGTCTTTACTTCTAAATATTTAACCTATTCTGTGTGTTGACATTTACGACCATCCCTGTTTCTAATCTCCCGTAAGGAATGTGATAATGGAGTCGTATGTTGATACTACCAGGTTTTATGGCCTGACCTGGCTGGCACAGGGGGGGTTTTACGACTGTGAGAACGCGGGCTTCTAAGCACCACGGATATCAGAGACATCTCCATTGTTCCCAGGTGTTCACGTACCTTCCCCCAATATGTGGGTTGACACTCTGTAAACTAGTTAAAGGGTCTACCAAGATGCGAGGCTGATCAGATTTGACATGGCAACCCACCCGTGCAGTCAGAACCTTTGACTGTGTGACTTGTGATGTGAATTTCTCCGGCCGATGCTTGTATTAAAGATCCGTGTTTGACATCAAAGCTCCAACTCTCCTCGTGTCTCTCTGAGTCCTGACTCTCCATTGCTGCAGAAGTTTCCCTTACAGGAAGCATTAAAAACATCAGAAAACTGTGAGGCAGTCAAGGGGTTAATCGAACGCAGACGACTCGCAGGGGCACATGATTCGACTCCTGCGGAAGGGATCGAGGTTGTAAACAGAACCGGTAAATGGTCCGAGATACGCGTTGCTGCACAGATTTCATCCACAGAGACAGACAGTCCAACCGATAATACTAAATCTAAGGTGTGTCCTTTTTCGTGTGTTGGGCCAGCCACGGACTGAATGAGACCAAAATAATCAAGGATATTTAAAAAGTCCCTAACCAGAGGTTTGGACTCGCAGCACACATGGACATTGAAGTCTCCGGAAATCAAAACACGATCATATTTCACCATGATCCCGGACAGAAAGTTGGAAAAGTAATTTATGAAATCCTTATTGCACTTTGGTGGACGATACACGACAGCGCAGAGCATAGGCGAGGCCGGGTTCAGTTAAAAAAGCTGCAACTCAAAGCTAGCATAGCTAGTTACAGGGTGAAGCAATCGGCATTGGAGGCTAGCTCTAAACACTGATGCTATGCCCCCACCATGGCCGGTGGTATGGGGGGAGCTGAAGAAAGTACAGTCAGGAGGAAGAAGTTCAGAGAACGGTGTATACTCGCCAGCGTGGACCCAGGTCTCCGTCAGAAACATAAAATCCAGTTCACGAGAGGTGAAGAAGTGGCTCAGCAGGAACGTTTTGTTTGCTATTGACCTAGCATTGAGCAGAGCCATGAAACGTTTTTGCTCCGGGCTGGCCGAAGGTGTAGTGTGTCTCAGCTGAACTTCAGTAAAGCTGACATCTGTGCCGGAGTTTCTTTGAAAGTGTTTAACAGGATGGATAGCTAGCTCGGTGATAGTGAGAACTTCACAGTAACACAGAGGATGAAGACTTCAGTGGATAAATGCGACTTATACACCGAAGCGACTTATATATGTTTTTTTTCTCTTAAAGACACGTTTTTTTACAAGAGCGACTTGGCCATTTTTTACAAGGTTATGTCCGTAAGGTCATGGGGTCAAATTTCAAACAACCAAAGACACTTCTCAAAAGAGGGTCTTGTAAGAAGGGCTTTTGCCTATTTGTTATCAAAACATCAATTCACCAAAGTAAGGACTTCAATCTGTAAAAACAGTTACAACGAAGCCTACCATGGCAAGCAACAAGCCGATTAAACTGGTTGTAACAGTTTGGCCAGAGTGTCTTGACCACTCAATTTAAAGGGTAAAGGCATTTTTATTTTACCTTCTCTCTATAACATATGTGTCAACCTTTAACTTGCAGCACAAATATCAAACATAGCCCATTTGTCTCTTTTTTTTCCCTCTGTGCCTTCGTGCTACCCTTTTCCCTATTTTTGGCGAATTAAATATTTCAGACAGTCTCTCCTCTCTATCTCTATCCACCTTCTGTCTCCCCCTCTCTCTCTGTTCCTAGGTGGTGTCTGCAGGTGTCTCCGCGGGTCTGACTGACTCACGGGTTGAATAATTCACTCTGTCTAAATTAGATCTCCCTGGCCTTAATGAAGCCATTAATGAGACTCCACGGACTCAGCCTGCTGCCGCACACCTATACGGAAACACACACATGAAAAAGAGTGCATACGTGAAGATGCTGGCATGCACATAAGAAGCATGCATAGACACACAATCACGCAGACACACACATACTGTAGCTACGCGAAAACACACACTGCCAACACTGGCGTTACTCAAACACACACACAACTGGAAAGCATCACCATATACTCCAGATGCACTAGAGTGGGAATGCAGCTTGGAGTTTGCACCTGTGGGGACTAGAATGTGTTGTTGTGGCTTTTAGTGAGGCTGAAGTGCCCTTCACCAAATACTTCTAACCGATATATCTCATACAACACATTTAGTTGGTTGCTTTGTTGTGTAAAAGGCCATAGGGGTCAATGATTTTTTTGTTTTTAAATAATACATTTTAAAAAGCAGTGTTTTCATTCACACAGTGGTACCTGTAACAGTGACAGCATACACCTTAGTGTGAGGAATCATGTTTACATAATATTTACTGTTTAGCATTTATTGAAACGAGTTAAAAACTAAATCATTGTTATTCTCTCTTTCATGTTTGATTAAAATTCAAGGATTTGGGATTCGAGAAACTTAGACATTAAAGGGGCCCTTTTATGCGGTTTTTAGTTTTCCCTTTCCTGTATTGGTTTTTATACTTTTTTTGTTTATGTAAATGGTCTGCAAAGGCTAACATCCTAAAGTAACTTGTATGTGTATCCCACACACCCCCCCCCCCCCCCAGCCCCACCTGAAAACCTCTACATTTGACTCCTTTGTTTACTTCTGTAAATAGTGACATTACTATGTAACACTTGTGCTTCTATTGGCTCCAACACAGCAGACTGGGCTCTGGTTTCAGACAGAGGGGGAAAAGAGGTGCTGCAGCAGTATGAGAACAATAAAGAGCTTTTTTAATTGAAGTCACACTAGAGGCACAAAATACAAATGTGAATTTGAATATGAGCATGATAGGGCCCCTTTAATCTGATTGCATTATAATTTTGATTTATGACTTTAATGCTGCATTTTAATTTAATTCTGATTTGTAGAACTGACATACACATATTTTTTCCTTTTTTAAATTGGACAGCATTGAGAAATCATTGTTAATCAAGTGTTAGCAAGGCACAAACATACTTCCATAACAAAGCCTAAATATTGACATGCATCTTGGCAAAGTTATGCGGTCTCATTGGCTGAAATTGCAAATAAATATTAAGGAGCATCTTTTTTTCTATGAGTTCTAAGCTGAATAATAAATGTTTGTTTAGACATTAGAGAGGTATGATTAAGAGAGAGTGAACTTATTATGCAAATTGCTGCAACTGTGTGCAATCGGTTAACATGATTTCCCTCATATCTCTTTAATTCCTTATTTTGTTTGTATATGAAAGTACAATACTTCCTCAATCACTCTCGCTCCCTTGATAGCTGGCCATCCATCGAAAGTGGAGGTTACCATAAAACAACATTCTTCTTCCGTCTTGTCATTATATGCCTAATAGAATGAGTAAGCCCCACCTAACCTCCTTTCCTTCACTACTAAATATATAATCAAGTGAAATATAAGACTTGTGTCTTGGAGTCTTGTTTGGGGGACTGAATCAATTTTCTGATTGCATGGTTCAAGGTACGAGCCACTAAGCTTATTGGCTTGGCTGGCTGGAGTAAGGCTACATTTCCTGAACTGAAATACTAAAGTTTTGTGGAGAATGCGGGCATCGATCGCGCTACCTCTCGCATGCTAAGCGAGCCCTCTACCATTTGAGCTAATTCCCCTATACAGCAATGCTCTTGTAGTACTTCTAAGTTGTTTTCTCCAACTCTCCTTCATGCCATTCCTTTCGAGGGCCTACATAAACACTCTGAATCTTGACGTGGCTCTTACATTTACTGGAAAACTGGAGAAAACAGGACGAGGTGGCCGAGTGGTTAAGGCGATGGACTGCTAATCCATTGTGCTCTGCACGCGTGGGTTTGAATCCCATCCTCGTCGTAGTAAAGTTTAGTTCAAAGAAGCTGCTGCAATATGGCAAAAAGCCAGCGATTTCGGCTTCAGCACACCAGGTAAACTGAACAAAAGAGAGTTGAGGCACCGAAAAACCAGGCGGAATGCTCTCCTTGTTTTGACAAGTCAGTTGTGGGCTACCTGTCAATCCATAATGCCACGTTCCCAATTACCATAATGTTGGCTTGTAAGTGAGGAAATCGCTGTTAGACATTGTGGTCTCGCTATCAGGTTGGCTGGAAAAGTTGAACATCCAGCAAATATCTAAAATCTTACCGTTTTTACCTTCTATTTCCTGAACTGAAATACTAAAGTTTTGTGGAGAATGCGGGCATCGATCCCGCTACCTCTCGCATGCTAAGCGAGAGCTCTACCATTTGAGCTAATTCCCCTATACAACAATGCTCTTGTTTCGACAAGTCTGTTGTGGGCTACCTGTCCTTCCATAATGCCACGTTCCTAATTACCATATTGTTGGCTTGTAAGTGAGGAAATCGTTGTTAGACTTTGTGGTCTCGTTAACATTCCAAACCAGGTTGGCTGGAAAAGTTGAACAGTATGAGTCTGATCATCCAGCAAATATCTTAAATCTTACAGTTTTTACCTTCTATTTCCTGAACTGAAATACTAAAGTTTTGTGGAGAATGCGGGCATCGATCCCGCTACCTCTCGCATGCTAAGCGAGGGCTCTACAATTTGAGCTAATTCCCCTACACAACAATGCTCTTGTAGTACTTCTAAGTTGTTTTCTCCAACTCTCCTCCATGCCATTCTTTTCGAGGGCCGACATAAACACTCTGAATCTTGACCTGGCTCTTACGTTTACTGGAAAACTGGTGAAAACAGGACGAGGTGGCCGAGAGGTTAAAGCGATGGACTGCTAATCCATTTGGGTTTTGCACGCGTGGGTTCGAATCCCATCCTCGTCGTAGTAAGTTTTAGTTCAATGAAGCTGCTGCAATATGGCAAAAAGCCAGCGATTTCGGCTTCAGCACACCAGGTAAACTGAACAAAAGACAGTTGAGGCCACCGAAAAACCAGGCGGAATGCTCTCCTTATTTTGACAAGTCAGTTGTGGTCTACCTGTCCTTCCATAATGCCATGTTCCCAATTACCATAATGTTGGCTTGTAAGTGAGGACATCGCTGTTAGACTTTGTGGTCTCGCTATCAGCTGGCTGGAAAAGTTGAACATCTAGCAAATATCTTAAATCTTACAGTTTTTACCTTCTATTTCCTGAACTGAAATACTAAAGTTTTGTGGAGAATGCGGGCATCAATCCCGCTACCTCTCGCATGCTAAGCGAGCTCCCTACCATTAGAGCTAATTCCCCTATACAACAATTCTCTTGTTTCGACAAGTCTGTTGTGGGCTACCTGTCCTTCCATAATGCCATGTTCCCAATTACCATATTGTTGGCTTGTAAGTGAGGAAATCGTTGTTAGACTTTGTGGTCTCGCTATCAGTTGGCTGGAATAGTTTAACATCCAGCAAATATCTTAAATCTTACAGTTTTTACCTTCTATTTCCTGAACTGAAATACAAAAGTTTTGTGGAGAATGCGGGCATCGATCCCGCTACCTCTCGCATGCTAAGCGAGCGCTCTACCATTTGAGCTAATTCCCCTATACAACAATGCTCTTGTAGTACTTCTAAGTTGTTTTCTCCAACTCTCCTCCATGCCATTATTTTCGAGGGCCTACGTAAACACTCTGAATCTTGACCTGGCTCTTACGTATACTGGAAAACTGGTGAAAACAGGACGAGGTGGCCGAGTGGTTAAGGCGATGAACTGCTAATCCATTGTGCTCTGCACGCGTGGGTTCAAATCCCATCCTCGTCGTAGTAAAGTTTAGTTCAATGAACCTGCTGCATTATGGCAAAAAGCCAGCGATTTCGGCTTCAGCACACCAGGTAAACTGAACAAAAGAGAGTTGAGGTACCGAAAAACCAGGCAGAATGCTCTCCTTGTTTTGACAAGTCACTTGTGGTCTACCTGTCCTTCCATAATGCCATGTTCCCAATTACCATAATTTTGGCTTGTAAGTGAGGAAATCGCTGTTAGACTTTGTGGTCTCGCTATCAGCTGGCTGGAAAAGTTGAACATCTAGCAAATATCTTAAATCTTACAGTTTTTACCTTCTATTTCCTGAACTGAAATACTAAAGTTTTGTGGAGAATGCGGGCATCAATCCCGCTACCTCTCGCATGCTAAGCGAGCTCCCTACCATTTGAGCTAATTCCCCTATACAACAATTCTCTTGTTTCGACAAGTCTGTTGTGGGCTACCTGTCCTTCCATAATGCCATGTTCCCAATTACCATATTGTTGGCTTGTAAGTGAGGAAATCGTTGTTAGACTTTGTGGTCTCGCTATCAGTTGGCTGGAAAAGTTTAACATCCAGCAAATATCTTAAATCTTACCGTTTTTACCTTCTATTTCCTGAACTGAAATACTAAAGTTTTGTGGAGAATGCGGGCATCGATCCCGCTACCTCTCGCATGCTAAGCGAGAGCTCTACCATTTGAGCTAATTCCCCTATACAACAATGCTCTTGTTTCGACAAGTCTGTTGTGGGCTACCTGTCCTTCCATAATGCCACGTTCCTAATTACCATATTGTTGGCTTGTAAGTGAGGAAATCGTTGTTAGACTTTGTGGTCTCGTTAACATTCCAAACCAGGTTGGCTGGAAAAGTTGAACAGTATGAGTCTGATCATCCAGCAAATATCTTAAATCTTACAGTTTTTACCTTCTATTTCCTGAACTGAAATACTAAAGTTTTGTGGAGAATGCGGGCATCGATCCCGCTACCTCTCGCATGCTAAGCGAGCGCTCTACCATTTGAGCTAATTCCCCTACACAACAATGCTCTTGTAGTACTTCTAAGTTGTTTTCTCCAACTCTCCTCCATGCCATTCTTTTCGAGGGCCGACATAAACACTCTGAATCTTGACCTGGCTCTTACGTTTACTGGAAAACTGGTGAAAATAGGAAGAGGTGGCTGAGAGGTTAAGGCGATGGACTGCTAATCCATTGTGCTCTGCAGGCGTGGGTTCGAATCCCATCCTCGTCGTAGTAAGTTTTAGTTCAATGAAGCTGCTGCAATATGGCAAAAAGCCAGCGATTTCGGCTTCAGCACACCAGGTAAACTGAACAAAAGACAGTTGAGGCCACCGAAAAACCAGGCGGAATGCTCTCCTTATTTTGACAAGTCAGTTGTGGGCTACCTGTCCTTCCATAATGCCATGTTCTCAATTACCATATTGTTGACTTGTAAGTGAGGAAATTGTTGTTAGACTTTGTGGTCTCGTTAACATTCCAAACCAGGTTGGCTGGAAAAGTTGAACAGTATGAGTCTGATCATCCAGCAAATATCTTAAATCTTACAGTTTTTACCTTCTATTTCCTGAACTGAAATACTAAAGTTTTGTGGAGAATGCGGGCATGGATCCCGCTACCTCTCGCATGCTAAGCGAGCACTCTACCATTTGAGCTAATTCCCCTATACAACAATGATCTTGTAATACTTCTAAGTTGTTTTCTCCGACTCTCCTCCATGCCATTCCTTTCGAGGTTCTACATAAACACTCTGAATCTTGACCTGGCTCTTACGTATACTGGAAAACTGGTGAAAACAGCACAAGGCTGCCGAGTGGTTAAGGCGATGGGCTGCTAATCCATTGTGCTCTGCACGCGTGGGTTCGAATCCCATTCTCGTCGTAGTAAAGTTTAGTTCAATAAACCTGCTGCAATATGGCAAAAAGCCAGCGATTTCGACTTCAGCACACCAGGTAAACTGAACAAAAGAGAGTTGAGGCACCGAAAAACTAGGCGGAATGCTCTCCTTGTTTTGACAAGTCAGTTGTGGTCTACCTGTCCTTCCATAATGCCATGTTCCCAATTACCATAATGTTGGCTTGAAAGTGAGGAAATCGCTGTTAGACTTTGTGGTCTCGCTATCAGTTGGCTGGAAAAGTTGAACATCCAGCAAATATCTTAAATCTTACCGTTTTTACCTTCTCTTTCCTGAACTGAAATACTAAAGTTTTGTGGAGAATGCGGGCATCGATCCCGCTACCTCTCGCATGCTAAGCAAGCGCTCTACAATTTGAGCTAATTCCCCTATACAACAATGCTCTTGTAGTACTTCTAAGTTGTTTTCTCCAACTCTCCTCCATGCCATTCTTTTCGAGGGCCGACATAAACACTCTGAATCTTGACCTGGCTCTTACGTTTACTGGAAAACTGGTGAAAACAGGACGAGGTGGCCGAGAGGTTAAGGCGATGGACTGCTAATCCATTTGGGTTTTGCACGCGTGGGTTCGAATCCCATCCTCGTCGTAGTAAGTTTTAGTTCAATGAAGCTGCTGCAATATGGCAAAAAGCCAGCGATTTCGGTTTCAGCACACCAGGTAAACTGAACAAAAGACAGTTGAGGCCACCGAAAAACCAGGCGGAATGCTCTCCTTATTTTGACAAGTCAGTTGTGGGCTACCTGTCCTTCCATAATGCCATGTTCTCAATTACCATATTGTTGACTTGTAAGTGAGGAAATTGTTGTTAGACTTTGTGGTCTCGTTAACATTCCAAACCAGGTTGGCTGGAAAAGTTGAACAGTATGAGTCTGATCATCCAGCAAATATCTTAAATCTTACAGTTTTTACCTTCTATTTCCTGAACTGAAATACTAACGTTTTGTGGAGAATGCGGGCATCGATCCCGCTACCTCTCGCATGCTAAGCGAGCGCTCTACCATTTGAGCTAATTCCCCTATACAACAATTCTCTTGTTTCGACAAGTCTGTTGTGGGCTACCTGTCCTTCCATAATGCCATGTTCCCAATTACCATAATGTTGGCTTGTAAGTGAGGAAATCGCTGTTAGACTTTGTGGTCTCGCTATCAGCTGGCTGGAAAAGTTGAACATCTAGCAAATATCTTAAATCTTACAGTTTTTACCTTCTATTTCCTGAACTGAAATACTAAAGTTTTGTGGAGAATGCGGGCATCAATCCCGCTACCTCTCGCATGCTAAGCGAGCTCCCTACCATTTGAGCTAATTCCCCTATACAACAATTCTCTTGTTTCGACAAGTCTGTTGTGGGCTACCTGTCCTTCCATAATGCCATGTTCCCAATTACCATATTGTTGGCTTGTAAGTGAGGAAATCGTTGTTAGACTTTGTGGTCTCGCTATCAGTTGGCTGGAAAAGTTTAACATCCAGCAAATATCTTAAATCTTACAGTTTTTACCTTCTATTTCCTGAACTGAAATACAAACGTTTTGTGGAGAATGCGGGCATCGATCCCGCTACCTCTCGCATGCTAAGCGAGCGCTCTACCATTTGAGCTAATTCCCCTATACAACAATGCTCTTGTTTCGACAAGTCTGTTGTGGGCTACCTGTCCTTCCATAATGCCACGTTCCTAATTACCATATTGTTGGCTTGTAAGTGAGGAAATCGTTGTTAGACTTTGTGGTCTCGTTAACATTCCAAACCAGGTTGGCTGGAAAAGTTGAACAGTATGAGTCTGATCATCCAGCAAATATCTTAAATCTTACAGTTTTTACCTTCTATTTCCTGAACTGAAATACTAAAGTTGTGTGGAGAATGCGGGCATCGATCCCGCTACCTCTCACATGCTAAGCGAGCGGTGTACCATTTGAGCTAATTCCCCTATACAACAATGCTCTTGTAGTACTTCTAAGTTCTTTTCTCCAACTCTCCTCCATGCCATTCTTTTCGAGGGCCGACATAAACACTCTGAATCTTGACCTGGCTCTTACGTTTACTGGAAAACAGGTGAAAACAGGACAAGGTGGCCGAGTGGTTAAGGCGATGGACTGCTAATCCATTGTGCTCTGCACGTGTGGGTTCGGATCCCATACTCGTCGTAGTAAGGTTTAGTTCAATGAATCTGCTGCAATATGGCAAAAAGCCAGCGATTTCGGCTTCAGCACACCAGGTAAACTGAACAAAAGACAGTTGATGCCACCGAAAAACCAGGCGGAATGCTCTCCTTGTTTTGACAAGTCAGTTGTGGGCTACCTGTCCTTCCATAATGCCATGTTCTCAATTACCATATTGTTGGCTTGTAAGTGAGGAAATCGTCGTTAGACTTTGTGGTCTCGCTATCAGTTTGCTGGAAAAGTTGAACATCCAGCAAATATCTTAAATCTTACAGTTTTTACCTTCTATTTCCTGAACTGATATACTAAAGTTTTGTGGAGAATGCGGGCATCGATCCCGCTACCTCTCGCATGCTAAGCGAGGGCTCTACCATTTTAGCTAATTCCCCTATACAACAATGCTCTTGTAGTACTTCTAAGTTGTTTTCTCCAACTCTCCTCCATGCCATTCTTTTCGAGGGCCTACGTAAACACTCTGAATCTTGACCTGGCTCTTACGTATACTGGAAAACTGGTGAAAACAGGACGAGGTGGCCGAGTGGTTAAGGCGATGGACTGCTAATCCATTGTGCTCTGCACGCGTGGGTTTGAATCCCATCCTCGTCGTAGTAAAGTTTAGTTCAATGAACCTGCTGCAATATGGCAAAAAGCCAGCGATTTCGGCTTCAGCACACCAGGTAAACTGAACAAAAGAGAGTTGAGGTACCGAAAAACCAGGCGGAATGCTCTCCTTGTTTTGACAAGTCACTTGTGGTCTACCTGTCCTTCCATAATGCCATGTTCCCAATTACCATAATGTTGGCTTGTAAGTGAGGACATCGCTGTTAGACTTTGTGGTCTCGCTATCAGCTGGCTGGAAAAGTTGAACATCTAGCAAATATCTTAAATCTTACAGTTTTTACCTTCTATTTCCTGAACTGAAATACTAAAGTTTTGTGGAGAATGCGGGCATCAATCCCGCTACCTCTCGCATGCTAAGCGAGCTCCCTACCATTAGAGCTAATTCCCCTATACAACAATTCTCTTGTTTCGACAAGTCTGTTGTGGGCTACCTGTCCTTCCATAATGCCATGTTCCCAATTACCATATTGTTGGCTTGTAAGTGAGGAAATCGTTGTTAGACTTTGTGGTCTCGCTATCAGTTGGCTGGAAAAGTTTAACATCCAGCAAATATCTTAAATCTTACCTTCTATTTCCTGAACTGAAATACAAAAGTTTTGTGGAGAATGCGGGCATCGATCCCGCTACCTCTCGCATGCTAAGCGAGCGCTCTACCATTTGAGCTAATTCCCCTATACAACAATGCTCTCGTAGTACTTCTAAGTTGTTTTCTCCAACTCTCCTCCATGCCATTCTTTTCGAGGGCCTACGTAAACACTCTGAATCTTGACCTGGCTCTTACGTATACTGGAAAACTGGTGAAAACAGGACGAGGTGGCCGAGTGGTTAAGGCGATGAACTGCTAATCCATTGTGCTCTGCACGCGTGGGTTCAAATCCCATCCTCGTCGTAGTAAAGTTTAGTTCAATGAACCTGCTGCATTATGGCAAAAAGCCAGCGATTTCGGCTTCAGCACACCAGGTAAACTGAACAAAAGAGAGTTGAGGTACCGAAAAACCAGGCAGAATGCTCTCCTTGTTTTGACAAGTCACTTGTGGTCTACCTGTCCTTCCATAATGCCATGTTCCCAATTACCATAATGTTGGCTTGTAAGTGAGGAAATCGCTGTTAGACTTTGTGGTCTCGCTATCAGCTGGCTGGAAAAGTTGAACATCTAGCAAATATCTTAAATCTTACAGTTTTTACCTTCTATTTCCTGAACTGAAATACTAAAGTTTTGTGGAGAATGCGGGCATCAATCCCGCTACCTCTCGCATGCTAAGCGAGCTCCCTACCATTTGAGCTAATTCCCCTATACAACAATTCTCTTGTTTCGACAAGTCTGTTGTGGGCTACCTGTCCTTCCATAATGCCATGTTCCCAATTACCATATTGTTGGCTTGTAAGTGAGGAAATCGTTGTTAGACTTTGTGGTCTCGCTATCAGTTGGCTGGAAAAGTTTAACATCCAGCAAATATCTTAAATCTTACAGTTTTTACCTTCTATTTCCTGAACTGAAATACAAACGTTTTGTGGAGAATGCGGGCATCGATCCCGCTACCTCTCGCATGCTAAGCGAGCGCTCTACCATTTGAGCTAATTCCCCTATACAACAATGCTCTTGTTTCGACAAGTCTGTTGTGGGCTACCTGTCCTTCCATAATGCCACGTTCCTAATTACCATATTGTTGGCTTGTAAGTGAGGAAATCGTTGTTAGACTTTGTGGTCTCGTTAACATTCCAAACCAGGTTGGCTGGAAAAGTTGAACAGTATGAGTCTGATCATCCAGCAAATATCTTAAATCTTACAGTTTTTACCTTCTATTTCCTGAACTGAAATACTAAAGTTGTGTGGAGAATGCGGGCATCGATCCCGCTACCTCTCACATGCTAAGCGAGCGCTCTACCATTTGAGCTAATTCCCCTATACAACAATGCTCTTGTAGTACTTATAAGTTGTTTTCTCCAACTCTCCTCCATGCCATTCTTTTCGAGGGCCGACATAAACACTCTGAATCTTGACCTGGCTCTTACGTTTACTGGAAAACAGGTGAAAACAGGACGAGGTGGCCGAGTGGGTAAGGCGATGGACTGCTAATCCATTGTGCTCTGCACGTGTGGGTTCGGATCCCATACTCGTCGTAGTAAGGGTTAGTTCAATGAAGCTGCTGCAATATGGCAAAAAGCCAGCGATTTCGGCTTCAGCACACCAGGTAAACTGAACAAAAGACAGTTGATGCCACCGAAAAAACAGGCGGAATGCTCTCCTTGTTTTGACAAGTCAGTTGTGGGCTACCTGTCCTTCCATAATGCCATGTTCTCAATTACCATATTGTTGGCTTGTAAGTGAGGAAATCATCGTTAGACTTTGTGGTCTCGTTAACATTACAAACCAGGTTGGCTGGAAAAGTTGAACAGTATGAGTCTGATCATCCAGCAAATATCTTAAATCTTACAGTTTTTACCTTCTATTTCCTGAACTGAAATACTAAAGTTTTGTGGAGAATGCGGGCATCAATCCCGCTACCTCTCGCATGCTAAGCGAGCTCCCTACCATTTGAGCTAATTCCCCTATACAACAATTCTCTTGTTTCGACAAGTCTGTTGTGGGCTACCTGTCCTTCCATAATGCCATGTTCCCAATTACCATATTGTTGGCTTGTAAGTGAGGAAATCGTTGTTAGACTTTGTGGTCTCGCTATCAGTTGGCTGGAAAGTTTAACATCCAGCAAATATCTTACAGTTTTTACCTTCTATTTCCTGAACTGAAATACAAACGTTTTGTGGAGAATGCGGGCATCGATCCCGCTACCTCTCGCATGCTAAGCGAGCGCTCTACCATTTGAGCTAATTCCCCTATACAACAATGCTCTTGTTTCGACAAGTCTGTTGTGGGCTACCTGTCCTTCCATAATGCCACGTTCCTAATTACCATATTGTTGGCTTGTAAGTGAGGAAATCGTTGTTAGACTTTGTGGTCTCGTTAACATTCCAAACCAGGTTGGCTGGAAAAGTTGAACAGTATGAGTCTGATTATCCAGCAAATATCTTAAATCTTACAGTTTTTACCTTCTATTTCCTGAACTGAAATACTAAAGTTGTGTGGAGAATGCGGGCATCGATCCCGCTACCTCTCGCATGCTAAGCGAGCACTCTACCATTTGAGCTAATTCCCCTATACAACAATGCTCTTGTAGTACTTCTAAGTTGTTTTCTCCAACTCTCCTCCATGCCATTCTTTTCGAGGGCCGACATAAACACTTTGAATCTTGACCTGGCTCTTACTGGAAAACAGGTGAAAACAGGACGAGGTGGCCGAGTGGTTAAGGCGATGGACTGCTAATCCATTGTGCTCTGCACGTGTGGGTTCGGATCCCATACTCGTCGTAGTAAGGGTCAGTTCAATGAAGCTGCTGCAATATGGCAAAAAGCCAGTGATTTCGGCTTCAGCACACCAGGTAAACTGAACAAAAGACAGTTGATGCCACCGAAAAACCAGGCGGAATGCTCTCCTTGTTTTGACAAGTCAGTTGTGGGCTACCTGTCCTTCCATAATGCCATGTTCTCAATTACCATATTGTTGGCTTGTAAGTGAGGAAATCGTCGTTAGACTTTGTGGTCTCGCTATCAGTTTGCTGGAAAAGTTGAACATCCAGCAAATATCTTAAATCTTACAGTTTTTACCTTGTATTTCCTGAACTGATATACTAAAGTTTTGTGGAGAATGCGGGCATCGATCCCGCTACCTCTCGCATGCTAAGCGAGCGCTCTACCATTTTAGCTAATTCCCCTATACAACAATGCTCTTGTAGTACTTCTAAGTTGTTTTCTCCAACTCTCCTCCATGCCATTCTTTTCGAGGGCCTACGTAAACACTCTGAATCTTGACCTGGCTCTTACGTATACTGGAAAACTGGTGAAAACAGGACGAGGTGGCCGAGTGGTTAAGGCGATGGACTGCTAATCCATTGTGCTCTGCACGCGTGGGTTCGAATCCCATCCTCGTCGTAGTAAAGTTTAGTTCAATGAACCTGCTGCAATATGGCAAAAAGCCAGCGATTTCGGCTTCAGCACACCAGGTAAACTGAACAAAAGAGAGTTGAGGTACCGAAAAACCAGGCGGAATGCTCTCCTTGTTTTGACAAGTCACGTGTGGTCTACCTGTCCTTCCATAATGCCATGTTCCCAATTACCATAATGTTGGCTTGTAAGTGAGGAAATCGCTGTTAGACTTTGTGGTCTCGCTATCAGCTGGCTGGAAAAGTTGAACATCTAGCAAATATCTTAAATCTTACAGTTTTTACCTTCTATTTCCTGAACTGAAATACTAAAGTTTTGTGGAGAATGCGGGCATAAATCCCGCTACCTCTCGCATGCTAAGCGAGCTCCCTACCATTAGAGCTAATTCCCCTATACAACAATTCTCTTGTTTCGACAAGTCTGTTGTGGGCTACCTGTCCTTCCATAATGCCATGTTCCCAATTACCATATTGTTGGCTTGTAAGTGAGGAAATCGTTGTTAGACTTTGTGGTCTCGCTATCAGTTGGCTGGAAAAGTTTAACATCCAGCAAATATCTTAAATCTTACAGTTTTTACCTTCTATTTCCTGAACTGAAATACTAAAGTTGTGTGGAGAATGCGGGCATCGATCCCGCTACCTCTCGCATGCTAAGCGAGCACTCTACCATTTGAGCTAATTCCCCTATACAACAATGCTCTTGTAGTACTTCTAAGTTGTTTTCTCCAACTCTCCTCCATGCTTTTCGAGGGCCGACATAAACACTCTGAATCTTGACCTGGCTCTTACGTTTACTGGAAAACAGGTGAAAACAGGACGAGGTGGCCGAGTGGTTAAGGCGATGGACTGCTAATCCATTGTGCTCTGCACGTGTGGGTTCGGATCCCATACTCGTCGTAGTAAGGGTCAGTTCAATGAAGCTGCTGCAATATGGCAAAAAGCCAGCGATTTCGGCTTCAGCACACCAGGTAAACTGAACAAAAGACAGTTGATGCCACCGAAAAACCAGGCGGAATGCTCTCCTTGTTTTGACAAGTCAGTTGTGGGCTACCTGTCCTTCCATAATGCCATGTTCTCAATTACCATATTGTTGGCTTGTAAGTGAGGAAATCATCGTTAGACTTTGTGGTCTCGTTAACATTCCAAACCAGGTTGGCTGGAAAAGTTGAACAGTATGAGTCTGATCATCCAGCCTATATCTTAAATCTTACAGTTTTACCTTCTATTTCCTGAACTGAAATACTAAAGTTTTGTGGAGAATGCGGGCATCGATCCCGCTACCCTCTCGCATGCTAAGCGAGCGCTCTACCATTTGAGCTAATTCCCCTATACAACAATGCTCTTGTTTCGACAAGTCTGTTGTGGGCTACCTGTCCTTCCATAATGCCCTGTTCTCAATTACCATATTGTTTGCTTGTAAGTGAGGAAATCGTTGTTAGACTTTGTGGTCTCGCTATCAGGTTGGCTGGACAAGTTTAACATCCAGCAAATATCTTAAATCTTACAGTTTTTACCTTCTATTTCCTGAACTGAAATACTAAAGTTTTGTGGAGTATGCGGGCATCGATCCGGCTACCTCTCGCATGCTAAGCGAGCACTCTACCATTTGAGCTAATTCCCCTATACAACAATGCTCTTGCTCTTGCTCTTGCTAAGTTGTTTTCTCCAACTCTCCTCCATGCCATTCCTTTCGAGGGCCTACATAAACACTCTGAATCTTCACCTGGCTCTTACGTATACTGGAAAACTGGTGAAAACAGGACGAGGTGGCCGAGTGGTTAAGGCGATGGACTGCTAATCCATTGTGCTCTGCACGCGTGGGTTCGAATCCCATCTCGTCGTAGTAAAGTTTAGTTCAATGAACCTGCTGCAATATGGCAAAAAGCCAGCGATTTCGGCTTCAGCACACCAGGTAAACTGAACAAAAGAGAGTTGAGGTACCGAAAAAACCAGGCGGAATGCTCTCCTTGTTTTGACAAGTCACTTGTGGTCTACCTGTCCTTCCATAATGCCATGTTCCCAATTACCATAATGTTGGCTTGTAAGTGAGGAAATCGCTGTTAGACTTTGTGGTCTCGCTATCAGCTGGCTGGAAAAGTTGAACATCTAGCAAATATCTTAAATCTTACAGTTTTTACCTTCTATTTCCTGAACTGAAATACTAAAGTTTTGTGGAGAATGCGGGCATCAATCCCGCTACCTCTCGCATGCTAAGCGAGCTCCCTACCATTTGAGCTAATTCCCTATACAACAATTCTTTTGTTTCGACAAGTCTGTTGTGGGCTACCTGTCCTTCCATAATGCCATGTTCCCAATTACAATATTGTTGGCTTGTAAGTGAGGAAATCGTTGTTAGACTTTGTAGTCTCGCTATAAGGTTGGCTGGACAAGTTTAACATCCAGCAAATATCTTAAATCTTACAATTTTTACCTTCTATTTCCTGAACTGAAATACTAAAGTTTTGTGGAGAATGCAGGCATCGATCCCACTACCTCTCGTATGCTAAGCGAGCGCTCTACCATTTGAGCTAATTCCCCTATACAACAATGCTCTTGTTTCGACAAGTCTGTTGTGGGATACCTGTCCTTCCATAATGCCACGTTCCTAATTACCATATTGTTGGCTTGTAAGTGAGGAAATCGTTGTTAGACTTTGTGGTCTCGTTAACATTCCAAACCAGGTTGGCTGGAAAAGTTGAACAGTATGAGTCTGATCATCCAGCAAATATCTTAAATCTTACAGTTTTTACCTTCTATTCCTGAACTGAAATACTAAAGTTTTGTGGAGAATGCAGGCATCGATCCCGCTACCTCTCGCATGCTAAGCGAGCGCTCTACCATTTGAGCTAATTCCCCTATACAACAATGCTCTTGTAGTACTTCTAAGTTGTTTTCTCCAACTCTCCTCCATGCTTTTCGAGGGCCGACATAAACACTCTGAATCTTGACCTGGCTCTTACGTATACTGAAAACTGGTGGAAAACAGGACGAGGTGGCCGAGTGGTTAGGCGATGGACTGCTAATCCATTGTGCTCGCATGCGTGGGTTCGATTCCCATCCTCGTCGTAGTAAAGTTTAGTTCAATGAACCTGCTGCAATATGGCAAAAAGCCAGCGATTTCGGCTTCAGCACACCAGGTAAACTGAACAAAAGAGAGTTGAGACCACCGAAAAACCAGGCGGAATGCTCTCCTTGTTTCGACAAGTCGTTGTGGGCTACCTGTCCTTCCATAATGTACATGTTCCCAATTACCATAATGTTGGCTTGTAGTGAGGAAATCGTTGTTAGACTTTGTGGTCTCGCTATCAGGTTGGCTGGACAAGTTTAACATCCAGCAAATATCTTAAATCTTACAGTTTTTACCTTCTATTTCCTGAACTGAAATACTAAAGTTTTGTGGAGTATGCGGGCATCGATCCGGCTACCTCTCGCATGCTAAGCGAGCACTCTACCATTTGAGCTAATTGCCCTATACAACAATGCTCTTGCTCTTGCTCTTGCTAAGTTGTTTTCTCCAACTCTCCTCCATGCCATTCCTTTCGAGGGCCTACATAAACACTCTGAATCTTGACCTGGCTCTTACGTATACTGGAAAACTGGTGAAAACAGGACGAGGTGGCCGAGTGGTTAAGGCGATGGACTGCTAATCCATTGTGCTCTGCACGCATGGGTTCGAATCCCATCCTCGTTGTAGTAAGGTTTAGTTCAATGAAGCTGCTGCAATATGGCAAAAAGCCAGCGATTTCGACTTCACTCACACCAGGTAAACTGAACAAAAGAGAGTTGACGCACCGAAAAACCAGGCGGAATGCTCTCCTTGTTTCGACAAGTCAGTTGTGGTCTACCTGTCCTTCCATAATGCCAGGTTCCCAATTACCATAATGTTGGCTTGTAAGTGAGGAAATCGCTGTTAGACTTTGTGGTCTCGCTATCAGTTGGCTGGAAAAATTTAACATCCAGCAAATATCTTAAATCTTACCTTCTATTTCCTGAACTGAAATACAAACGTTTTGTGGAGAATGCGGGCATCGATCCCGCTACCTCTCGCATGCTAAGCGAGCGCTCTACCATTTGAGCTAATTCCCCTATACAACAATGCTCTTGTAGTACTTCTAAGTTGTTTTCTCCAACTCTCCTCCATGCCATTCTTTTCGAGGGCCTACGTAAACACTCTGAATCTTGACCTGGCTCTTACGTATACTGGAAAACTGGTGAAAACAGGACGAGGTGGCCGAGTGGTTAAGGCGATGGACTGCTAATCCATTGTGCTCTGCACGCGTGGGTTCGAATCCCATCCTCGTCGTAGTAAAGTTTAGTTCAATGAACCTGCTGCAATATGGCAAAAAGCCAGCGATTTCGGCTTCAGCACACCAGGTAAACTGAACAAAAGAGAGTTGAGGGTACCGAAAAAAAACGCAGGCGGAATGCTCTCCTTGTTTTGACAAGTCACTTGTGGTCTACCTGTCCTTCCATAAGGCATGTTCCCCAATTAACCATAATGTTGGCTGGTAAGTGAGGAAATCGCTGTTAGACTTTGTGGTCTCCGCTATCAGCTGGCTGGAAAAGTTGAACATCTAGCAAATATCTTAATCTTACAGTTTTTTACCTTCTATTTCCTGAACTGAAATACTAAAGTTTTGTGGAGAATGCGGGCATCAATCCCGCTACCTCTCGCATGCCTAAGCGAGCTCCCTACCATTTGAGCTAATTCCCCTATACAACAATTCTCTTGTTTCGACAAGTCTGTTGTGGGCTACCTGTCCTTCCATAATGCCACGTTCCAATTACCATATTGTTGCTTGGTAAGTGAGGGAAATCGTTGTTAGACTTTGTGGTCTCGCTATCAGTTGGCTGGAAAAGTTTAACATCCAGCAAATATCTTACAGTTTTTACCTTCTTTTCCTGAACTGAAATACAAACGTGTTTGTGGGAATGCGGGCATCGATCCCGCTAACCTCTCGCATGCTAAGCGAGCGCTCTACCATTTGAGCTAATTCCCCTATACAACAATGCTCTTGTTTCGACAAGTCTGTTGTGGGCTACCTGTCCTTCCATAATGCCACGTTCCTAATTACCATATTGTT